>NC_141607.1:37481771-37781771 GCF_047967505.1 Dipteris shenzhenensis
CTTATTTGTCGCTCTTGCTTGTGATAGTAATCTTATTTGAGCAAGAATCTTATTTGTCGCTCTTGCTCGTGATAGTAAGTCAAATCTTATTTGAGCAAGAATCTTATTTGTCACTCTTGCTCGTGATAGTTCTACTCTTAGTTGTAAGAATTCAAATTTGTGTTCAACATTTTTCTTGATACTTTCTTCTAGTAAGTCCCTTTCATTCTTTTCCTAAGTCAAATCGTATTTGTCGCTCTTGTAAGAATTCGACCTCTCTCCCTCTACTCCCTTGTTTCTCTCTCCCTCACTCTCTCTCTCTCTCCCATACCTTCCCCCCTCACTCTCTCTCTCTGTTTCTCTCTCCCTCCCCTCACTCTCTCTCTCACTCCCCTCCCTCCTCTCCCCTCTCTCTCCTTCGGCTCCCTCCTCTCCTCTCCCTCTCTCTCTCCTCTCTCTCTCCTTCTGCTCCCCTCCCTCCCTCCTTCCCTTGACCCCCCGCCCTCCCCTCCTCCCCTCCCCTCCCCTCCCCTCCCTTTGTCGCCAGAACCCCTCCCCCCCTCGACCCCTCCCCCCCCTCTCCCCCCCTCGACCCCTCCCCCCCTCCCCTCCCCCCCCCCGCCCCCCCCTTCCCCCTGTTAAGGGGATTTGGTGACCGCGGCTGCCAGCCCTCCCTCCCACCCCCTTCCCCCTCCACCCCCCATCCCCCCTTCCCCCTCGCCCCCCTTCCCCCTGGAGGGGGCAAAGCCCCCCCCTCCCCCCTTCCCCCCCCGCCAGCCGCCCGCCCCCCTCCCACCTCCTTCCCCCTCAACCCCCCCATCCCCCCTTCCCCCCCTTCAGGGGGGCTGGTGGCCGCGGCTGCCAGCCCCCCCTCCCCCCTGCCCCCTTCCCCCTGGAGGGGGGGCCAGCCCCCCCCCTTCCCCCCCCTCGCCAGCCCCCCCCTTTCCCCTCCCCACCCCCCGCTAGCCCCCCGCCCCCCTCCCACCCCCTTCCCCCTCGAACCCCCCATCCCCCCCCCTTCCCCCCCACCCCCTTCACCCTGGAGGGGGGCACCAGCCCCCCCCTCCCCCCTTCCCCTCCACGGGGCTGGCGGCCACGGCCGCCAGACCCCCCCGTCCCCCCTTCCCCCTCCGCCAGCCCCCCGCCCCCCCTCCCCCCTTCTCCCCCCCGCTAGCCCCCCCCGCTCCCTCCCACCCCCTTCCCCCTCAACCCCCCCATCCCCCCTCCCCCCCCCGCCAGCCCCCCGCCCCCCCTTCCCCCCCTTCCCCCCCTCCACAGGGCTAGCGGCCATGGCTACTAGCCCCCCCCCTCCCCCCTTCCCCCCTTCCCGCCAGCCCCCCGCCCTCCTCCCACTCCCTTCCCCCTCCCTCCCCGCCAGCCCCCTGCCCCCCTCCCACCCCCGCCAGCCCCCCGCCCCCCTCCCACCCCCTTCCCCCTCCACCCCCCTTCCCCCCCTCCATAGAGCTGGCGCCCCCTTCCCCCCCCTCGCCCCCCTGCCACCCCCTTCCCCCTCCACCCCCCTTCCCCCCTTCCACAAGGCTGGCGGCCACGGTCACCAGCCCCCCCCTCCCCCCTTCCCCCCCCGCCAGCCCCCCGCCCCCCCCTCCCCCCTTGCCCCCCCGCCCCCCTCCCCCCTTCCCCCCCTCCTTTCCCCCCTCCCCCCCTCGACCCCGCCCCCGCCTCTTCCTCCCCTCCTCCTTCCTTCCCTCCCACCCCTCCATCCTCTCCTTCTCTTCCCCTCCTGACAGGAACCTTTCTCTCTCTAGTTCCTCTCTCTTCAAAATTTTTTAAAAAAATCTAGATAAAGAATTAATCAAAAAAATTTGCAAGTACCTGGAAAAAGTTTGTAAGTTTGCTCTTTCTTGCTTTCTTGCTCTTCCTTCCTTGCTTTCTTGATCTTCCTTGCTTTCTTGCTTCAATGAATGAAATGAGGGGAGAATGAATGAAGAAGGAAGACTATATATAAGAAAAATGAGGTTTTCCTCCTCCTCTCCTATTGGTTTTCCATTCCTCCCCTCTCTCCTATTGGCTTTTCATTTATCCCCTCTCCCATTGGCTCCCATTACTCCCCCTCTCCCATTGGATCCCCATCCCTCATCCCAATCTTCCATTAGCCCTCCCCCCATCCATTTCTTCTTCCTCCCCCATTGCCACCATTCCCATCCCACATTTCCACCACGTCCCATACTCCTCCCATTTCCCAAAATCCCATATTTCCCCATCTCACCCTCCTCTTTTTCATCCCCTATTAACTCCCGTCACTCATTTCACTCCCTTATTATCCTACTCCCCTATTACCTTCCCCTCTCCCATTCCATTCTTCCCTCCCCACTCTCACTTCCACTTCCCATTACTCACTTGCCATTTGAAAACTATTAATATATTATTATACTATTTTTTATACTTATTATCATACACCCCTATTACTTCCCTCTCCCATTCCACTCCTCCCTCCTCACTCCCACTTCCACTTCCCATTACTCACTTGCTATACACATTTGCAAACTATTAATATATTATTATATGATTTTTTATACTATTTGCAAACTTACATGTGGGCAAAATCACAGGTGTCAAAGCGATCCTATTGTGGTCATACAACAACTGTGCTTTTATTCAAGGGTGTATTTATCCTCATCAACAAGCTTATTTACTCAAGGTATGAAGTGCATAATTTGTGCACTAGGTGTTTACTTTGTTGTATCAAAATTGTTTGCCACACACACACATATAGACATACCGAGAATTTTCTAATATTATCGCATCTACATTTCTCCGATGGGCGCAAAACTTTGTACACGCCTCAACCTAGGTCGTATTGACTTGCATACAAAGTGGTGCACCCATCCCATAAGTACTTGTTCGGATAACACACCTCCAAACATATTTTTATGATGATTGTGCATAACACTAGGAACAAAATGGTGTATAATGTGAGATCGACTATGCAAAGCATATCCAATGGACACAAGACATTGCACATTCCTCAACCTAGGCAGTATTGACTTGTGTGCGAAGTGGCATCCCCATCTGATAAGTACTTGTTTGAAAAATACACCTACGATCGTGTTTTTTGACGATTGTACATGACACCAAGGCCAAAAATGGTATTTAATACTCAATCTACCATGTAAAGCATATCCGATGGGCACAATCCTTTGCACATGCCTCAAAAGAGGTGGTATGGTATTCCATGCAAAGTGGAATGCCCATTAAATAAGTACTTTTTAGAATATCACACCTAGGACCATGTTTTTTATTGGTTGTTGTCCATGACACTAAGGCAAAAATGCTGATTTATGCTTCATAGTAGTTGCCCCCGTTTGATCCTCGCAATGAGACTATTAGGGGAGCAAGCCCCTTCTACACCCCGTGAGCACCGACAATGCAACGCATATGAGATCATCACAATACTTTGCACACATCTCAACCTAGGTATTATTGACTTACATGCAAAGTGGCATGCCCATCCCATAAGTACTTAGTCGAATAACACATCTAGGACCGTGTTTTTTGACGGTCGTGCATGACAGTAAGGCCAAAACAGTGTTTAATGCCTGTTCGACAATGTAAAGCATATCCAATGGGCACAATACTTTGCACACACCTTCAACTAGATGGAATTGACTTACAGGCAAAGTGGCACGCCCATCCCATAAGTGCTTGATTTGATAACATACCTAGCAGCGTGTTTTTTTACGGATGTGCATGACACTAGAGCAAAAATAGTATTTAATGCTCGATCGACCATGCAAAGGATATCTGATGGGCACATCACTTTCTGTATGCCTCAACCTAGGTGGTATTGAAATGTTCTCAAAGAGTCACACCCATCCGATAAGTACTTGGTCAGATAACACACCTACGGGCATGTTTTTTTGCGGATGTCCATATCACTAGGGGAAAAATGGTGTATAATGCATGATCGACCATGCAAAGCATATCCGATGGTGACAATACTTTGCACACACCTCAATGTAGTTGAAATAGACTTGCGTGCAAAGTGGAGCCCCCATCCGATAAGTACTTATTTGAATAACATGCCTACGATCGTGTTTTTATATGGTTGTGCATGACACAAAGGCAAAAACGGTGTTTTATGCTTGATCCACAATGCAAAGCATATCCGATGGGCACAATACTTTGCATACACCTTCAACTATGTGGAATTGACTTACATGCAAAGTGGCATTCCCATCGCATAAGTACTTGATTGGATAACACACCTAGTAGTGTGTTTTTTTATGAATGTGCATGACAGTAAGGCAAAAATGGTATTTAATGCTCGATCGACCATGCAAAGAATATCCGATGGGCACAATAATTTTCCTATACCTTAACCTAGGTGGTTTTGAAATTTCCTCAAAGAGGCATACGCATCCGATAAGTACTTGGTCAGATAACATACCTAAGGGCATGTTTTTTTGCGGATGTGCATATCACTACGGGAAAAACGTTGTATAATGCATAATCGACCATGCAGAGCATATCTGATGGTGACAATACTTTGCACGCATCTCAACCTAGTTGAAACGGACTTGTGTGCAAACTGGAGCCCCCATCCGATAAGTACTTGTTTGATTAACACACTTAGGACTGTGTTTTTTCATGGTTGTGCATGACACTAAGGCAAAAATGGTATTTTATGCTTGATCGACAATGCAAAGCATATCTGATGGGAACAATACTTTGCACACACCTTAAACTAGGTTAAATTGACTTACATACAAAGTGGCACACCCATCCCATAAGTGCTTGATCAAATAACATACCTAGCAGCGTGTTTTTTTTACGGATGTGCATGACACGAGCAAAAATAGTATTTAATGCTCGATCGACCATGCAAAGGATATCCGATGGGCACAACACTTTTCCTAAACTGCAAGCCAGGTGTTATTGAAATTTTCTCAAAGAGGCACACCCATCCGATAAGTACTTGGTCAGATAACACACCTAAGGGCGTGTTTTTTTGTGGATGTGCATATCACTAGGGAAAAAACGGTGTATAATGCATGATCGACCATGCAAATCATATCCGATGGTGACAATACTTTGCATGCACCTCAACGTAGTTGAAATAGACTTGCGTGCAAAGTGTAGCCCCCATCCGATAAGTACTTGTTTAATTAACACATTTAGGACCGTGTTTTTTCATGGTTGTGCATGACACTAAGGCAAAAATGGTGTTTTATGCTTGATCGACAATGCAAAGCATATCCGATGGGCACAATACTTTGCACACACCTTCAAATAGGTGGAATTGACTTACATGCAAAGTGGCACTCCCATCCCATAAGTGCTTGATCGGATAACATACCTAGCAGCGTGTTTTTTTACATATGTGCATGACATTAGAGCAAAAATAGTATTTATTGCTCGATCGATCATGCAAAGGATATCCGATGGGCACAACACTTTTCGTACGCCTCAACCTAGGTGGTATTGGAATGTTCTCAAAGAGGCACACCCATCCGATAAGTACTTGGTCAGATAACACACCTAAGGGCGTGTTTTTTTACGGATGTGCATATCACTCGAGAAAAAATGGTGTATAATGCATGATCGACCATGCAAAGCATATCTGATGGTGAAAATACTTTGCACCCACCTCAACGTAGTTGAAACGGACTTGTGTGCAAAGTGCAGCCCCCATCCGATAAGTACTTGTTTGAATAAAACACCTACGACCATGTTTTTTCATGGTTGTGCATGACACAGGCAAAAACGGTGTTTTATGCTTGATCGACAATGCAAAGCATATCCGATGGGCACAATACTTTGCACACACCTTCAAATAGGTGGAATTGACTTACATGCAAAGTGGCACGCCCATCCCATAAGTGCTTGATCAGATAACATACCTAGCAGCATGTTTTTTTACGGATGTGCATGACACTAGAGCAAAAATAGTATTTAATGCTCGATCGACCATGCAAAGGATATCCGATGGGCACAACACTTTTCGTATGCCTTGACCTACATGGTATTGAAATGTTCTCAATGAGGCACACCCATCCCATAAGTACTTGGTCAGATAACACACCTAATGGCGTGTTTTTTTGCGGATGTCCATATATATGACTAGGGAAAAAATGGTGTATAATGCATGATCGACCATGCAAAGCATATCCGATGGTGACAATACTTTGCATGCATCTCAATGTAGTTGAAACAGACTTGTGTGCAAAGTGGAGCCCCGATGCAATAAGTACTTATTTGAATAACACACCTACAACTGTGTTTTTATATGGTTGTGCATGACACAAAGGCAAAAACGGTGTTTTATGCTTGATCGACAATGTAAAGCATATCTGATGGGCACAATACTTTGCACACACCTTCAAATAGGTGTAATTGACTTACATGAAAAGTGGCATTCCCATCGCATAAGTACTTGATCAGATAACACACCTAGCAACGTGTTTTTTTACGGATGTACATGACACTAAGGTAAAAATGGTATTTAATGCTCAATCGACCCTACAAAGCATATCCGATGGGCACAATACTTTTCCTACACCTTAACCTAGGTGGTATTGAAATGTTCTCAAAGAGGTACACCCATCCGATAAGTACTTGGTCAGATAACATACCTAAGGGCATGTTTTTTTGCAGATGTGCATATCACTATGGGAAAAACATTGTATAATGCGTAATCGACCATGCAGAGCATATCCGATGGTGACAATACTTTGCACGCATCTCAACCTAGTTGAAATGGACTTGCGTGCAAACTGGAGCCCCCATCCGATAAGTACTTGTTTGAATAACATACCTAGGACCTTGTTTTTTCATGGTTGTGCATGACACTAAGGCAAAAACGGTGTTTTATGCTTGATCGACAATGCAAAGCATATCCGATGGGCACAATACTTTGCACACACCTTCAACTAGGTGGAATTGACTTACATGCAAAGTGGCACACCCATCCCATAAGTGCTTGATCGAATAACATACCTAGCAGCATGTTTTTTTATGGATGTGCATGACACTAGAGCAAAAATAATATTTAATGGTCGATCGGCCATGCAAAGGATATCCGATGGGCACAACACTTTTCGTACACCTCAACCTAGGTGGTATTGAAATGTTCTCAATGAGGCACACCCATCCAATAAGTACTTGGTCAGATAACACACCTAATGGCATGTTTTTTTGCGGATGTCCATATCACTAGGGAGAAAATGGTGTATAATGCGTGATCGACCATGCAAAGCATATCCGATGGTGACAATACTTTGCACGCACCTTAACGTAGTTGAAACAGACTTGCATGCAAAGTGGAGCCTGCAAATCCTTCCTACCAAAGAATTGGCATGGTTCACAAGTTTTGCAATACATAGTGACATCCTTGAATAGGGTCGGCGAGTAGTACCTAGCATGTAAAATCTTCTTAGCTGTGTAGTCACCGGCATAGTGGCCTCCACAAAATCCATCATGATAATGCTTCAATACGTTAGGTACTTCATCTGCATCAATGGGCTGTCTTAGTACCCCATCCATGCCTTGACAGTACAACACCCCATCAAAGAGAGTGTAGCACCTACTATCTCTACGGATCTTCTTTCTCTCATAGCTAGTACTTTCTAGAGGAAAGGAGAAAGTGGTCAGAAATCTATAGATACCACCATACCATGGATCCCCAACTTCTATGGCTGCTACAAGGGTTACATCGAGGCACTCCTCTAAATCAATCAAAGCATTCTTCAAGTTGGAACAACCCCCTTTTACAATTTTGAAAGAAAAATCATATTCTTGTAAAATTGCCAACCATTTGGCCAATCGCGGCCCATGGGATTTGGTGATTGAAGAGCCTGCTTTGCAAGACCATTGCTGCAGATTATGATGAAGCACTTTCCAGCTACATAATGCTTAAATTTCTCAATGCAAAATACCAAAGACAACGCATGCTTGTCAGCCTCAGAGTAGCGTCGTTCAGTTTCGAGCAATTGTCAAGAAGCAAATCAAATGGGATACATGAACCGATCCTCCCCTTGCTGGAGAAGAATACCTGCCAGAGTATGCTCACCAAACCCATGATTGATGTAGAAAGTCTTTGACCAATCAGGATTGCATAGAATGGGTCCTAAAGCCAGAGCACTCTTGATTTGTACAAACCCATGATCACAATCCTCATCCCAAGAGAAATCAACTCCATCTTTTAATAGCATAGTCATTGGTCATGTCAAAGTAGCATATTGATCAATGAAGCGGCGATAGTATCCTGCTAGATTGACAAATGAGTGTACTTGATGTTTGGTTGTTGGCGGGGGGAGCTTGAGGATAGCTTCTACCTTCTTGGGGTCAGGCTTGATGCTCTCGGATGAGACAATATGTCCCAGTAACCTCCCTTGAGTGGCTCCAATGGTGCATTTATCAGGGTTGAGGCTACCATTCGCATCATTGACCCTTTGGAAGGCCAACCTAACCTTCATGATGTGCTCCTTATGTGCCGAGAATATACAGAAATCATCTAAAAACACCTCCAAGAAAACCCCCAAATATGGAGCAACACCGTCTGCATAAATCTTTGAAAGGTAGCAGGAGCATTGGTGAGGCCGAATGGCATTACTTTGAATGCAAACGTCCTTGAGGTTGTGGCAAATGTGGTTTTAAGCACATCCTCCTTAGCAATTCTGATTTGATAAAACCCGGAGCAACCATTACAGAAAGTATACATCTCATGACCACTTACCTTCTCAAGAATGAGGTCTTGAAAGGGAAGAGGATGATGGTCCCTCTTGGTGGCCGCATTGAGTTTCTTATAGTCGATGTAGACCTGCCACTTGTTGTTTTTCTTTGGGGTGCTACCACTAGTGAAACCATTCAGTATTGTGAACTGGAACAATAAACCCAGCTTCTATAAGTTTCTACAACTCTGAGCGCAAAAGCATCGGTCTGTAGGGACCCTAATCTCTGATACTTCTGAGCCTCAGGCTTCGCATCAGGCTTCAGCTCTATCTTGTGCTCGATGGCAGTCACTTGGCGAAGGTGGCAGTAGCTAGTTGCAAAGAGGTCAGGGAAATCTTTGAACATTTCTAGGAACTCGTCTTTCTCACTTGGTGTGAGGTATGGAGAGAGCATAGATTCAAGCTGTTGAGGACTAGCTGATACCTTTTCTGCAAGTGGTGAGGACAAAGACACCCCCATCATGTAAACTTCCTCCTCTGAGAACTCCTCCCCCCCGGTCTGATTCTTCCATTGATTCAGACATCGAGGATGAGAGAGTATCACTATCTTGATCCTCTTCTTCTGGTTTCGTGGCACTTGGTTGCACTAGGATCTTCTCCTTAGAAGCACCAAAACACGTGTGTCCTATCTTCCAATAGCTGGCTGCACCACTCTTTCTCAACCGTGGTTTCTTGAGTATGGCTGGATAACTCCTGCCTGTATCTTCAATGTCCACCACATAGAAATTGACGATGCTGGTCAACCTATTGATAGTGATGGGAAAATCCTCAATGACTCCCAGGGTGGCGAGTCATCGACCATCTGCTGCGCTTGATTCGAGTGGAGAAACGCCTTATGCATTTCAAATTCAATTTCTTCATTCGGGGCACCATGATATTACATGCAGCTCCCCCATTGAGACACACACTTTTGACACGGCAATTATCTATGATGACATCTACTATATGCGGGTGCCGATCAATTTCTTGAGAGATAGAAGAAACCTCTCGTACCTTTATCTTTTTCTTGCTCCTCCTTGTTGAGAGTTGCTGCTGCAGCTCACGTCTCACCTTAGGGCTTAATGCTATTAGTCAAGGAAGTGTGATGCTCAAAGACCGATGAGCAAGGTCTTGAATGACCGAATAGTCCTCTTGCCCCGAGCCGATGGGAAAATCTGAGGACGACCACTTACTCCTATGGGATCTTTTAGTCTTCTCTGTTGGTGGGTCTGCCATCTTAGCATCTGAGGGCTCTGAGAAGGACACTTCTTCCTAGGGTGGCCTGGGTCCACGGTTTGGATAGGGGTCCGAGGTGGTACGACTTCTTTTCCTGAGGTCAAGGATCTCTACGTCAGAATCCTCGGTGCCTAATTCACTTAGAAGATTCACCCTTGGAATATTGGGACATTCCATGTGATAATGACCCTTCTAGTGGCACTCGTAGCACACAACATTGGCACGTTCTCTTGAAGGGTGATTGGCTTGATTTCTGATGCCCACCATCTCAAGTCGAAGATCATTTAGGGCCTTGGCTAAGTCATTGACTCTGGGTTCTTTAGTTAAAGGGGCCAGGGGAGTAGGAAGGAGGGGGGCTTGTTGGTGAGGCTGGGGAAATATTCCAGGCGGATGTTGAGGATATACTCCTTGTTGAGGGTAAGCATCTAAGGGAGGACCATACATTTGAGGTGGAGGCAGTGGATACATCCCTGATGAGGGGTCGGGGTATGCCCCTGAATTAGACCCCCTAGGTTGTTGTTGCAAGAATTGAGGGGGTTGCATAGGGACAATCGTCTTCTTTGAAGCGGGGTCAGATTGAACTTTATCAAACTTTTGAGCAATCTCATGTGCTAACACCATAGTTTCTAGATTCTCCCATCTAAGCTTGAGGCGGAATTCGTCACTTGCTCCTGCTACAAGGTAGTCCAGACATGTTGAGTCATTCCAGCTCAAATTCCGGCATTGTCCTCCTATGTGGCAATTAAATGGTCCAGGAGCACAGCCGCTCGATCCACATATCGACACACCGTCTCACCTTCTGACTGCTTCAAGTTTGCCACCTGTAGGTACACATTCTTCGGCTCCTCTTCTTTGCCGAAATACTCAATCATCGCTACTGTCAACCTTGGCCAGCTTTTGCGAACGTCTTCAGCCTACTTCTCATACCACACTTGAGCCAAACCCTCTAGAAATGTGGGAAGAACCAACAGCCATCTATCTTCAGTAAGAAAGTTGAGAGAAACACAACGGCGCTTGAAGGCCACAAGATACTCATTTGGATTTTCTTCAACCCATCCACAGAACACGAGAATGTCAGCCATGCTCGAAAAATGGAAAAGAGAGACACAAAATGAGGCTTATCTATTGGCAAACAATGGAAAGAGGCAGCTTGAACTGAAAATCAGGTGAAGATACATCCACAAAGCACACATAGGCAGGGTAGGGTGTGACTGGTGTATTGTGAAATACTACACGAGAAGAATCTTCAACATAGAATAGCTCATAGACAATCTTAAAAAGACCAACCCTCATGATATCGCATCCATCTTTACAAGTGAGGGTTAGAGACACGGCACTGCATGAGGTTGTTCATCAAGGCAAGCAAGAATTCCATGACAAATGTCAACAGTTGGAGAGCTTGCACATCACCTTTAGCTTCTTCCAGTTCTTGTAATCACCATGCTATTTCTTCAAGGGGTGTGCGGTCTTGCATCCTTCTTTTGAGCAATGTCCTTTAGGACTTTTCTGATGATCTTCCAAAGTCAGTAAACTCGTATCAAATATGCCCCCCACTTAGTTTCATGATGTCCACAACCTTTGCATTCCTTACAAATGATCACCTCATTCGTGGCTTGTAGCTTTGTTGGGGTGGTGCTTCCGCTCGTGCGTGATTGAAGTACAAGCTTCACCTGCCAAGAAATCAGCAACTAGATTTTGAGCTCGAGGGATATGCTGAATTTTTACCTCTTCAAATTGTTGGCAAATTTCCAATGCTTGTTTATGTCGTGGAACCAAGCCTTTGCTCTGCACCTTCCACCTTCCACTAACTTGTTCACACACAAGTTGCGAATCTCCTTGCACCTCAAGTTGCTTGATGTGATGTTCTTGCGCCTTTTGTAGCCCAAAAATGAGTGTTGAGTACTCATCTTGGTTGCAAGTACTTGCTGGTGCAGACTTGCTATAACAATACACCTCAACCCCTGGTGAAGTGAGCTTCACACCCACACTAGCAGCCTTGGTCAAAGGTTTGTATGTGCTATCAAATTGGAGGAGCCAAGATGTCATCATACCAAGACTAAAATCCGGACATCCCAAGTTTCTTGGTAGTCCAAGATAGGTAGAAGGAGAGGGTGGGGAGAATTCAATACTTGAGCAAGACGTTCAACACCAAATAAACTTGCAATCCTTTGTTGATAGTTTATCTTTAGACCAAAAAGAATTACAACTTAAAGCTCAAAATGAGGCACAAAAGGTTGATTAGGTACAAAGGGATTCCTTGGTCGAAACATTACCAACCATAGCCGAGCCCTAGAAACCTTTGTAGTGAGATCGAGAAGAAATCATTCAAGATGAGCTTATCCACAGGAATTAATAAGCAGATGTGCCAAATCTCCCCCCAAGCTTGGGGAGCATCCCACCCTTCGAATAATGTCACCCTTTTAATTACCTCCGATGCAGCAAGTAGCTCGATCACTGCACAATGAGTAGAATTGAAATCAAAGTCCTCCCAGTGTATCACTAGTTCTTCACCTTAATCATCCACGGTGTATTATCCCACCCATCGTCTCCTTGAACAATGCATTGTACAATCAGTTGTTAAAGATCAACATGAAGATCAAGAAAGAGATCTCGCCAATTGGTAGCCGTAATGGGTGGAGGACCACCAAGCACCAAATCCTTGAACTCTTCAAGAAGTGACATAAATATCCACCCTCCTCGTGTGGTGTGCGTCCAAGGAGTGAGCTTGAAAAAGTTCAAAATCTATGATCTAGTATCAGACATGAATAGAGCACATGAAATGAAGTACTTTTGCTTTTTACAACATGAGAAAACTCCCTACGGTTAGAGAGTTACAGTTCATGAAATTTCACCATATAAGCAATATTATTTCACTTTGATCACTTCCTATTTGCTGGCCCATTGGTAAGTCTTCCTTTTGTAAATGGGGAGGTCTTGGGTTCAATTCCCACTCCTTAATAAAAAGAGAGGAGAGGAGAAGAGAAGAGAAGAGAAGGAGAAGAAGAAGATAGGGGCGCGAGATCTTTTGCACTTTCATCACTTCCTATTTGCTGGCCCATTCTTCCTTTTATGAATGGGGAGGTCTTGGGTTCAATTCCCACTCCTTAATAAAAAGAGAGAATAGGAGAGGAGAAGAGAAGAGAAGAGAAGAGAAGAGAAGAGAAAGAGAAAGAGAAAGAGAAGGAGAAGGAGAAGGAGAAGGAGAAGAAGAAGATAGGGGCGTGAGATCTTTTGCAAGAGCCCGAAAAGTCTGTCCGCGACGTGCAGGTGTGCCAAAAGACGCAGGAACCTAGGAAAACAATCATGATTCGCGATCTGTCCATGACGCGCAGATGCACTAGCTGCAACCAAGGGGCATGCGGGTGTTGTAGTTTTGCAGATGCGTAGGCACGGTCGACCAGAAGACGCGTGGCGCTACCCAGGAACCCAGAAGATGTGCAGGAACCGCAAGCTGAAGGCACAAAAACTAAGAAGTTCTGCAGCCACAAAGATGGAGAACTGCGAGCAGAAGATAGCAGATTGGAGGTGCAGAAGCAAAGAACCGCACACAGAAGGTGCTGCGAAACTACACCCAGCCATAGGAGTAACGAATTTTACACCACTAGCCGTGGAGATTTCGATCCGAGCAGCCACACCAGTTCTATTAACTAGAAAAGAATTCGAGGTGTGATACTAGACGCAAGGCATGGCGACACTTGAGGGCCATAGAGGAAAAGGGAACATGAGGGAAGAAGCATTAACATAGGTGGGTAAAACGGATTAAGAGGAGTGGGAATGAAGAGAGGGACTATGCCACAAGGGGGAAGGCAAAGGGGGAAGAGGAGCATGTACATGATGGAACCAGGTTTGTAGAGATGGAGACATCCTCGAGACATCAAGGGAGGAGGGTCATGCTTTATTTGAAAGGAAAGATGGGGGGAAGAAATCAAAGTACTAGCTAGGTGGCTTTACAAGAATGAGCGTGTCCCATCAAGGAATAGCCCCCTCCTTTTATAGCCAAGAGAGGGGTCTCTCCCAATAAATGCATCCTCCCATGTGCATGGTGTGTGTGGAAAAGTCTCCCATGTGGGCTAGGCGGTTACGCACTCTCAATTGTGTGCGACAACCCTTGGCCTCAATTTTCCACATATATCAACCCCCATATCCCAATTCTAAGATACTCTCCTGGTCTCTTCCCAATTTTATAATACGTTTAATCATCTAGGACAAGTGGAGGGTTGGCACAAGAAATCTTGCCACCTCATCCTACTTTCCCCATTATTTAACTTGCATTCTTGGACTATCTACACCCCCCCCCACATGGGCCTATCCTACATGGAGGGAATAATCCAATATAATATCCATCTCCACCTATTTTATATTACTTCTCCCACGGTCCTTGGTCCATGTCTCACTAAATGTAGGCATGGGACTGCCTAGGTGGAGGGGTGGCACATGGAGGAACCATGCCACCTTAACATTTTATAATATAACTACCATGGATTATGTACAACACACCTTATGGGTCCTCTTATGTGGAAGGGTGGCACATGGTCATGCCCTGCCACCTCAACCTTGGGCCCTATGCACACCATATTTTATTATACTATTGCCACACATACAAGCACACACATATATTTATGCATTTTACCTTGGTCAAATTTATCCATAACACGATTCACATCGTTGGCAACCTCTATAGATGATATGCAGGCTGTAGCTCAATAAGGAACAACTCTAACATCTATGTCAAGGTGTTCTACAATATGATTTGCACACCATTTTGCATTGGGATGCCCTGGGTTTCCTATCATAACCATGGATAATTTGTAAAATAGAAATGAACTTGCAAATGATTCGTGAAAGAGAACTAAACTTGCAAATGGGTGAGAAGCAAGCACAAGAAATAGCTTAGGAGAGAAGTCCTATGAAGGAGCTTTGAACATGCTAATAGGTGAAATGCAAGCAAGAAAACCAACCTTAGGAGAGTGCAAAGAAGTAGTTTAGCAGAGAAAGAACAAAGAGAATTGAACATGCCAATGGTTGAAAATCAAGCAGGAAAATTTGTTCAAGAGAGAAACCACATTTAAGTCCTTGATCTCTTTTAAAGATGACATTGTCACATTTAAAATCTTGTAAGATCATTTCAAACGATTGTTGTTTGTGGAATTATGCTATTTTTTATTAATTTCTCTAACGTTAGATTGGCCCTATTATGACTGGTGGAGAGGGATTTTTTACTTTGTCCAAGAGAAATGAGCTCCCTTTTTTCTTAATGTGTACTACCACATAGGTAGTAACATGTGTAAGTTCTAGACTCTAAGGATGTACATGAGCCAAGTACCACTGTGATGAGTCAACCTAAGGTGACTTATGCCACTACTAGTATGAGTAACCCTCATAAGATAGATGTGGCTATTCCTAGCTACATTAATGGCTTTATGATGTGCGTACTCTAAACCCAATACCAAGTTATGGTGACCCCCTTGATTGCACTGACGAATGCCTTAGGATAGGAAAAGGTGGGAAAGCAACCTTACCTCATGTAAACCAACTCAAATGCTATTTTAAATCCCCCTATTTGTTACCTCTGGCTTAGTCTATGGACCATGTTGCTCCTTTACTAGATACTGAGTTGTGTTTTTCTCTTTCCCCTAACCCTACATACCCGCGTACTACTACCTTGTTGTTGTTTTTCCATTATCCCGGCCATCAACCCCTTGAAGGCCATTTGCTAGGGTAGAGAGCTGCCTCAAATCACTTGCGTAGGGACCTCTTTCCTTTTTTCATTCTTTCCTCCTTCCTCGTTTCCTCACCCACCTTTTCTACCCTCCCTCAATACTAATCTTTATTATTGTGCTACATCTCACTTGGCTTGTGACCACAGTGGAGACCCACATAGATAATTGACAATGGCTTTGCTATTGTGCTCCTTCTCACCTAGCTTCTGACCACTAAAGACCCACATAGCTGCATGAAATACTTTTCAGTGACTTGCCCAATATTGTGCTTATCGATCCTTCACCATCCCCCCTAATTAATGCATCTTTGGCTAGCTAGGTGAGGCTTGCTAGAGCCCTTATTTTCTTCACCTATCAACTGCAATCCTTTGGTGATTGCACACTGAGGTGGTGATCTTTCATTGTCCACCTCGACCCTTGGTGTAGCTTGTGAAAGGCATCACATTCTTTTTTGTATATGTAAAAGCCTTTATAGATGACTACAGCTAGTACCTCGTGCTTTATGTTGTCTTATGTTGCCACCAACTCCTTTTGCTTTAGGCCAATGTTCACGACTTCAAAGTTCCAAGGTTACTTTAGTTCTTTTAAGTGCTTGGTCAGTCCATTCCATTCCATCTTGCCTCGCCTCACAAGCCCCTCGCATCATGCAACATACCCTTGTCAACATCTAGATCTAGTTTTTGACATTTCTTATGGCCTCAAATACTTGCAATTGCTTGTCAACACTCTTTTTTCTAGACTTTGGTAGCTGCGAACATTCTAAGGGTTTGCACTTCCTCACTTGATACCGGATAAATCGTTGGAAATAGGACACAAATTCTAGAATTCTACACTACTACTCGTACCTTAATAGCATAACCGCTCATGCACTCGGCTCATGAGTGCTCTCTCATGACTAGGGACTTCTAATGCTCACTCTTCATTCAGCTTACACCATTATTTTGCATTAGTTTTCACCATGTTTGCCAAATGTTAATGGACTTTTTTGGTCACACTCTTGTCTCATAGGTACACAATGATTCTTGCCTACCTACTAAGCTAATTGGTAGTACTCCCGGTGATAAGAGGGAAACCCGTGGAGCGTGAACCAAGAAGCATCAATGTGTTAATGAATTGTTGCAACATGGGATAAACCCCTGTGGAGATGCTAGAACTGATACAAGAAATGCCGAATTGTATTAAGGGCAAGGGTTCTTGGCCAATTGATGTACAACCAACTGAGCTATGTAATAGTCGCAACCTATCATGTGTGAGGAAGCCTCACTCTCTTAGGTGCAAGCGTGTGAGAAATACAACACACTCAAGAAACACTCTCTTCCTCAGTTGAGACTATTTGTTGGAGCATTTTCCATCTCCTTCGCTCATGTGTTTTGTTGCTTAATGTTGTTTGATCTCTTTTGTTGTCATCCTTGGTCGCCCTCCTCCTTTCAGTCATGCCTCTCGCTTATATGGGTTCACTTGCCTACTAGATTTCTTTGCCATGCTGGGCATGGTCACTTGTCCTTGTACTTGTTGTGTGCCACCTCCTATCTAGCCTGCTTCTTGCACATCTTCTTGCATCTACTACTCCTTACATGCTACACTTCCCACATGCAAATTTCTTGCATGTGGGTGCCAAGGGTTAGCATGTCTCATGTATATTTCTTCATCCAAGTATCTATTAAGAAATGCATTTTAGACATCCATTTGATTGGACGGGCCAATCAAAATGTGAAGTAAGGGCGACGATTTATCTAAGTATGGTCATTTGTGAAACTATCTTCATAATTTGTTCAAGCTTTGTAGCTAGTTCAAAGGTCTCTATTCATAAGCAAATCCCTTGGCAACCAATCTAGCTTTGTATTTTTGAATTGATCCTTCTAATTTGAGCTTGACTGTAGGCAAGAGAGCCAAATACTCTTAAATGGTTGACTAATGGCTTTACATCTATGAAATAAATTTTAATGTGATGTTCTATAAGCTTGCAATGGGACTTCGATTCATTAAACTACACGTTCCACATGCTTCTGCCTAATACGGATAGGGAATGTTCTTCTCATCCATCATACATTTTGTAAACTTTGCTAGGACTCTATTTTCTCTGTGCAACTCTGATTTGCTAAGGATTATATCTGCAATCAAGATGTCTCTTGATGCCATGATGTTTGACTTGTACTCTCCTCCATTATCACATTGTAGGGTCTTAATTTATTTTCCAAATGTTTGAACTCCTTGAATGCATTAATTGTGTTTGATTTTTTATTGAAAAGGTCTTTTGAGAAAAATCACCAATAAAAGAGATGAAATATAAGACTCTATTCAAGGATGAAGTTAGGTATTATCCCAAAGGATAGAATAGATGATCTAGATGTTAGTGCTCTTAGAACATGAATTGGAAAAAGGTGGATGGTGTCTTTTCCATGAAGCATGATTCACATACATCTTTTTCAAACCAAGCTTTTCAAATTTGAACACCTCAAACCTCTCTCTTTTTATTCCCCCCCTAAGGAAAGTTACCAAACATCTTGCCCTAGTATGCTCAAATAAGCATCATGATTCTGATGACATTGATATGTTTATTTTTACACGTTTTGCAATGACTTTGTGAGAATTGTACAATTGTTTGGTTATGCAATCAAATTATTGAAAACTAGTTCCATCTCTTTCAATAATTTGACCAACTGACAAAATGTTATGTGCCATTGTTTGGAACAAAGAAAGCATCTCCTATTATTTATGCTTTTCCTTCAACAGTGTGAAGAGGAATGCTAATTCTTTCTATCTTATGTGGGGTATTCTCATCCATGAGTTTATTCTCATTTGCGTTCTTATTCGGATGAATATCTAAAAATCATTCTTCCTCATATGACACATGATTACTTGCACTTAAGTCAACCCATGACATATCTTCATCCTTGTCCAAATGCTTTGGACTTTCTACATTTGAATAATGAGAAATAAGAACTATGGGTTGACTTTGATTTTGCTCATTGGCAAAGTTCACAATTGTCTTTTAATTTGGTTTTGCTATTGTCCGTAACTTATATTGATTTTGATGATGCTGATGCTGATTTATATTTCTGTTGTATTGTCTATTAGTAACATCGCTATGCTTACTCCTGCATTTGGCTTCTCAATGACCTATTCTTTTTGGAGTATTGGATTGGTAACCTCTGTTGAGATATGGTGCCATGAGCACATAGATTAAAGGCTAAGGTATGTGCTAAGGAAAGAATTAAAGTAGCCACCCTACGATGTGGACTACATGATGTGGAGATGTGGATTGAGGATATCCACAAGGAGAGATGTGGATGAGAGGATCCCACATGGTTGACTATTCAAAGGGCACTCTCTATATAAGAGGCCTATCATGTATTGTTGAGAACACACATTTTGCAAGAGATATAGATTTGCTATCTCCCTCTCATGTCTTACTTAGTGTGGTTTGAGCCTCCTTAGTTCTTCCGCTGATCTTGTGTGCACTAGGCTAGTACGATACACACTTTGACATGGTATCAGAGCAGGTTAGCTAAGCCTAGAATAGTTTAGATTGAGAGTCCAAGAGAAATCTCCGTCATGCATTTCCATTCATTAGAGATTTCTGTTTTCGCCCACTCTTCTTCCTAGAGAGTTTGAGAGTGTGAAAGAGAGAGATTTGTTTCTTCTTCATCGTAAAGGAGCGAAAGAGAGAGTTTCATTTTGTAAGAAGGTACACAAGCCTCGACTGTCAGCACTCAGCCAAATGGGCCAGCTCCAAAGCGAAGGCTCCCAATGAGCCTCGAAGTTTCTCCATAGTCACCGCCATCCATTGTGCTTAGGTCTCCAAAGCATAAAGCGTCGCCTCAAAGACCCACAGAAGGAGAGGAAGGGTGGTGGAAAAAAGGAAGGGACACGGGATACCAGCAGCCCAATGCAAGCTCCTGGCTGTTCGCAACTACTAGGAATGATCAGTATTCCAATCATGCTGATTATACCGCGACTCAGTCCACTGACGGCACTGACGGAGGTTATGTAGACAGTAATTATAGCCAGAGCACCTATGATGATGAGGAGAAAGCCAAGAAAGAGCTGAAGTCGGCCAAGAACAAGGAACACTTGGGAGCATTCGGTGATGTGGCTGTCGCCTTGTATGAGTGCTTCAAAGCCAAGAAGGATCCTGAGCACACGGGCCATTTCCAGTGAGACGCTCCCTTCACCACGACTCAAGCAAAGGGCCAAGTCAAAGGAAGACTCGGTGCTTCAAACACCCTCCAACGAACGATAAGTCCTACGTGAAAGCTAGCAGACTTGCAAGAGCAGCACACGAGCAGTGCCCATCAACCGACACACAAGTTTCCAACATGCCATTGCAATGGCAGTAAAGAGGAAAAGCAAAAATGGTTCTAGCTTCTCAACCCGCCCTCCGCTAGGAATGCGGAGAATGAGAGCACACAACTCCAGCGCCAACGCCAATGCAGCTTCCAACAGCAACGATGGCTCCTGCACGTCCCATGACTTCTCCTCCAACATCTTCAACGACGATGCCTCTACGGCCTACAGTCTCCAAAGACCAGCACTAGCCACAGCCGCCTCGACCAATCAACTCTGCTGCATCCTCAACAAAGACGACTCGACTTCTTCAACGCCGATTCGCCAATGCATCTCTGTCACGAAGCATCTCCGTCGACGTCGTCTGCAGATCTCAAAGTTTTCCATTTCTTTGCTAAAGTTCTCTACAAATGCCACGTGGCAGATAAGGTAGTCAAAATTAACTATGGTTAGGTTTAGCTACTTGGGTTAGTTGAACTATGGTAAAGTTTATGTAAACCTTGGGTTTAACCAAGTTGGGTTTAAAGGTCACCACAGTGCCACCTAAGCACACAGAGCCTCTTGCTAAGCACAGTATGGAATTTAGCATGTGAATCCCTGTGCCACATCATCAAGACCCCCTCTTCTTCACAAAAGCTTTGACAAAGCATAACTTCCAATGCAGGAAGAATTTAGACACGCTCCAAAAAGGAGAAGTGATCGTCTTTTCAAGCTCTACGCGCCTGTCAAATCAGAATCATTGTATGCAATTAGACACTGCCAATATTGAAAGAAATCAATTGGTAAGACCTTTGCAACAATTGGAAAAGCAAAGCATGAATGCAAACATCGATGTAAAAAGCAAGCCGAAAGCATATGAAATGACCATAGCCCGAAACATGGCATCCACACAGAAAGCATTAAGGCACATGGAAGAACAAAGCATCATGCAGGTAGCTACACCAAACAAAGAGGCAAACAAGGTCATCATCAAGCCATGAGCAGAATGACAGGAAAAACATGTATTGAGAAAAGCAAAAACCTTGCCAACCTTGCCTATATTTTTTGTAATCAAACCTGACCACCTGAGAGTAGCTATGAAAGCACCCAGGGGAGGTATTGACATGTAAAAACCACACTTGACCACCTTAAGTAGCAATGCATGCACTAAGGGGAGGTGATGGATTTGTAACTCACATCTGACCACCTTGCAGTAGCCAAAGTATCATGGCACCAAGGGGAGGTGTTGAGATATGGTGCCATGAGCACATAGATTAAAGGCTAAGGTATGTGCTAAGGAAAGAATTAAAGTAGCCACCCTAGGATGTGGACTACATGATGTGGAGATGTGGATTGAGGATATCCACAAGGAGAGATGTGGATGAGAGGATCCCACATGGTTGACTATTCAAAGGGCACTCTCCATTTTGCAAGAGATATAGATTTGCTATCTCCCTCTCATGTCTTACTTAGTGTGGTTTGAGCCTCCTTAGTTCTTCCGCTGATCTTGTGTGCACTAGGCTAGTACGATACACACTTTGACAACCTCCTTTGCCAAAGTCACCTCTATCTCTCGAATTCCAATTGATTAACGTCATAGAATGAGCTCTTGCTTTCTCAACTTTGTTTGTTTCATATTGCACAACTACACTAGAGAAATAAGGCAACCGCAATCATCGCATGGTGTGCAAGAGCTTGTTGAGCCCAACCTCACTCGCATGCATTCACATGTAAATGTATGCACATGCAACAACCTCTTGCTACCAACAAACTAACATAACTAGACTAGAGAAAATAGATTTTAGTAAAGTAACCGCAATCATCGCATGGAGTGCAAGAGCTTGTTGAGCCCAACTTCACTCGCATGCATTCACATGTAAATGTATACACATGCAACAACCTCCTGCTACCAACGAGCTAACATAAAGGCCCCATATTGTCAATGTATATAACTTCATATGATCTAGAATATATCCAATCTTACAAATTAACATTTTTTAAGGAACAAAGGAAGTGCCTTTAGACAAAATTGTAAAAAAATAATTTAGTAAGCAAAGGTACACCTTATGTTCTCATCCATAAGCCGCCATCCGTTCGAAAGATTCCAAAATCTCTTGGGTAAAGCTGCCAGTGCTATAGGCTCAACCCCTCTTTGCACTCATCCACAACTTCTTCATCCATGCTCAAAGTTTTCGCTCTTGTCAAGTCTCCATCCCTACATTCTTGATGCTGTTGAGAACAGCCAGAGTCCGATAATTTTTACTTGTTGCTCCTTCACTTGAGTTGGAAAATGGTTCCACAAACTACAAACATTTAATTAAGAGTGAACACACCTCTCCAAATTCGTGATTTGCTCATAGAGATGCCCCGTTCTGCATATGCAAGTTTACCAATATTGATTGGAAATTCCTGTCTGTCCGCCTTGATGCAATCATTGCTCCACTAAACCACTCCCGCATATCCCAATTTCCTGTGCTGCCTCTAGTCTCTCGAAGTTACAACAGTCTCCAGCATATAGACTAGATCCTAACTTACCAAAAACTCTACATGCTTCTAACAGGTAGCTACAGGGACGTTCTACATGCATTAGCTGGCCCCCAAAGTGAAGCCGATCCCTGCTCAATATAGCCAACTTGCTCCACTATCAGACTTGCAAAGCAGTCCTATACTCTATTTCTAGAATTTAAGATCAGTTTAAAATTAGTAGCTATTTTTTAAAAAGCAATTTAGACTATTTTCACTTGCTACACTCTTGAGCTAATATTTAAGTATTTAAAAGTTGTTTATGCAGATTCTATGCAGTTGAGCTAATATTTAAGATGTTTACAAGTTGTTTATGCAGATTCTATGCAGTAGTAATTTTCAAACCAAGGACTGGAGGAAGTCTTCATTCTTAAATTCTACTTTATGATACAGAGAGAGAAGAAGGCAAGATTGAACCTTCTGCGTGGATTCAGAGCTATAGAGCCTTTGGAATGTCTAGTCCAAACCCTTGATCTCAAAGTAACACTAAATATCCCCGCGGGGGCAGGGTGTGAAATACATGACTGGCTCTCAATCCAATACTTGGATGAAAAATGTCCCTATGACATGCTTTAGGTTTCTCATCCCAAATTGCAAATTCCATTGCTTGTTTGGACTACATGTGTTTTTACCTGTGAACAATACAATTGCTCAGAGATACATCCTGTCAACAATTTCAGTTTCCAGCTTTGCAGACGTTAAGTCCACTGGCTGCTTGCTTATGCATTTTGCCTCTGTTTTGTACCCTTCATTTCATGTAATTCATGGTCCCTAGGTAACCCGGTTCTTATTATCCTTCAAACCAAAAACCCAGTTTTGGTTAGAAGGGCTTGTTCACTTCAGATGTGTTTTCTCCGTTTGAACACATCACAAGATGTCTCCGCAAGAACACAAACCATCCTTGAAATGATGAACACAGCAGATGTCTCGAACGATGATCTCCCGTCTTTCAATCCTGGATATGATCTTACTTGCATTGTGACAGTCACTACACATCCTCAAATTTTTTGTTACGCGCAGTGTGTGCCCTTGGGGTGTGTTGAGAAGGCCAAAAGCTATTGCCATTCTCTCTGCATGCTCACATAACGCAGCTTCCTTTCCCTGAAAAGAACTCCGTCTCATAACCAGATCTAGATTTGGCACATGCCCTTCCCCCTTCGCACGGGAGCCTAAGCCCTCCAGCATTTCTGAAATTTTCTTGCCTTGGTCGTCACCCACCATAAACTCATGCACCTTCTTGTTTACTTCGATCAAAGCAATAGCAGGCTTTTTATTTACCCCTGCAAGTTTCCTCAGCTCCTCTATTCTATATGCATCCTCCTGCCTGCCATCATTAGCATAGATGTTTGCCATGAGCAAATAAGCAGCAGCAGAATCTGGATTTAGCTGAAGAAGTTGCTGAAAGCACCTCGAACCTAGTTCTGCTTCACCATAAGTTTTGCAGGCACTGAGCAAAGCTTTCCATATTTCTTCAGACGGAGGACATTGCATAGTTTCAACGAATTTCTCTGCCTCATACAAATGTCCTGATTGTGCTAAAAGATCAACCATGCAAGTAAAGTGATATTTCGTAGGTGCAATGCCATATTTTTCTCTCATCATCTGGAAATATCTTTGGCCCTCGAATGCCAGGTTCATGTGGTTGCATGCAGTGAGGAGACTTGTGAACGTGAATGCATCTGGCATCACCCCCTGACTTTGCATGTCCTCAAAACATTTTACAGCCACGTTACCCTCGTGGTTCATGCCATATCCTTTTATTATAGCATTCCATGAAACAAGATTTCGAACTGGCAGCTTGTCAAAGACTTCCTGTGCCTCTAAAAGTGAGCCACACTTAGCATACATGTCAACTAAGGTGCTGCAGACGAAATAATCTCTTTCAAATCCCTTTTGTACAGCCTCAGCATGTATTTCTCGCCCCTTGCCTATGGCTCCTAAGCTGCCACAAGCTTTCAAGACACAAATATATGAGACAGCATCCGCAGAGACACACTCTAGTTGCATCTGGTCAAAACTAATGAGTGCTTCCTGACCAAATCCATGTTCAGCGTAGCCTGCAAGTAGCGTGTTCCATGTTACGACATTTCGAACTGGCAGCCTGTCAAAGACTTCACGTGCATCTGTTAATGAGCCACATTTAACATACACGTCAACCAAAGTGCTATCAACAAAAACATCCCTTGCGAAACCCTTCTCTGCAATCTCAAAATGTATCTCTCGTGCCTTGCTTATGGCTCCTATGCTGCCACAAGCTTTCAAAATACAAACAAGCGTGACAGCATCTGGGGAGACACCCTCCAGTTGCATCTGTTGAAAACAGTTCAGCGCTTCTTGACCAGGTCCATATTCAGCATATCCTGCAATTAATGCATTCCATGACACAACATTTCGAGCAGGCAGCTTATCAAAGACTTCTCTTGCCTCTGCAAGTAAGCCACATTTGGCATACATGTCAACCGAAGTGGTACCGACAAAAATATCCTTTTCAAATCCCTTCTGTGCAATCTCAGCATGAATCTGTCGACCTCTTTCCGCATCTTTCAGCTTTGCACAAGCTTTCAGAAGGGCCATATGCGTATAACTGCTAGGATGCACACAATCTTCTTGCATTTTATGGTACAGGTTGAGAGCATGCTGCGTTTGTCCACATTGGATATACCCTAATATAAGAGAAGTCCATGAACGCTCATTCCGATGAACCAGCTTGTTGAACACCAGCTGAGCCTCAGACACACTTCCACATTCCACAAATATTGGCACCATGTAGTTCCCAACAACACTCTGAGCTTCCACACCATTTTTGCACATGTGCTCATGCACACGCTTGGCATATGCTAAATTTTTCTTTACCTGGCACTTCTTCAAGGTGTAGAGAAAGTTGTCAACCGAAAATTGTATGTGAGCCATCCTCTAAGTTCAGTATCTCCCAACCAATGCCCTGTTGGGGCGATTGTGCATCAAATTGTTCTCCAAGTCTAGTGTGATGTATGAGCATACCTGTTCTTGTTTTGCATGCGGATCATTCCCTAGCTTCCAAGCCTCCCTTTTCTAAAGCATGTCTCTAACCCAACCTTGGTTGCATCAGCCGCAGCGATTGCTTTTGACCTTTACATCTGACAGACCAACATTTCTAACGCTTACTTTGTTCTTTTGTTGGCCCACCATCGAGAGGGATCTGTGAGGCACTCCTGCCACAACAACCGCTGTGTACGTAATCTGGGCTGCTTATCCGCAAGCAGAACAGAGCTAAACCCATGTCTGGTGCTGGAGACTGAATCTGAGGTCGGTCAAGCTTCATTACAAAACCAGAGAGTGCAGAATTATTGGGTTAACTTGAAACTTCGAATTTCCGTTTGCAAGACTGGTGGCCACAGAAGATACAGATGAGGTGATAGCGAGCTTGCATAGTGAGGGCTCTGAGCTTCGCCCATTCCCTAAGGAATACTGCATGTGTTTATACAATCGACTCGTGTACGGAGGAAACCGACGACAGTTGCCCCGGAAATCGACTATCGGCGCCGATTACTGGCCGTTGACGGCAGCGGGGAGGCGGCGCATACCGTGGCGGGGTGTGTACGTGTCGTCGTTTGATTGCCCGGTTAGGCAGCGCGGTGCATCGACGTACGTGGTAGAGGCATCATGGAACAGTCACATGCGCATGTGCCACGTGGCAATCGACAGCGCAATCTAGCCTTACGAGCAGTTTAGCCACTTAGCAAAATGCACACAAGATGAAGTCCTCTTATAGTATGTAATCTAAGCAATCTAGCCTCAAGCATTCTCTAGTCTCTTGACATGGTCTACAATTCCCTTCGCAGAATGCGCACACTCAAAAATGCATTTACTCTATCCTCTTTAAGGAATCTATCCTCAAGAGCACTCTAATCTCTTGATATGGTCTGCGATTCGTAAGAAGAATGTTCACGAGGATTGAGTCTCTCATGATATGTGATTTGTGTAATCTAGCCTGTGGAACACTCTAGTCTCTTGACATGGTCTACGATTCTCCTGGTAGATTGAACACAAGAATGACGTCCTCTTATTGTATGTAATCTTAAGCAATCTAGCCTCAGGAGCACTCTAGTCTCTTGACTTGGTTTGCGTCCAGTAGCACTCTAGCCTATAGTAGTCTTCAATCCAACTATCTTTAGCTAAAATTTGTCACGTGTAAAGGAGGCTTTGGATGTAATCTTGATGACAAATTCTGGTTGTAATTTGTCGCTATTTTCAGTTTAACACAATTATACTTTTGTTCCAATTATAGCTTGTCTTTTGGTGCTTTTCATGCCAAGGTGCTTCAATAATTTTTATGAGTTGTTTGGTGCCTTTTTCTTGAGCGTGTGACCCTTGGTTGTGTGCTAGAGTCCCACTAACAAACTATGCACATAATAGAAAAATTGTCACATAAACAACATAATGCTAGTACATACATCACATTGGGTATAAACACTCTCACTAGATCAAATAAATTGTTTGGGCCATCTTCTTAGGTGTTTGCATCATTTTATCCATGGTCCATTGTAAGTTATTGCATGCAAAACACTAGAACCTAGTGATTGAAATTTGGAAGCATGCAAGGGAAACAAAAATAAAAATGGGGGAGAAAGTACTTCAGATATTGGGCATTGCATAGATATAGAATTGGAAGTACATTCTATTGGGCATCAGTGTGTGTTATGGGGTGCATACTCATGACGTAAAAAATAAAGCAGTTTATGTTGTTGCCAACATTTCTAATCATGGGTAGCATTTGCTTCAACTTACACTGAAATGAACAGGAGGAGTGCAAAAATTGTAGGCTTTTCAAATTTCACATTTATTGAAGGGATATAATTATTGACCAAAACATTCATAGTAGGGGTATATAAAATAGGGTAAAAGGGATTATAAAGGGTTTTTTTAAATGCCCTTTAAATGCACATTGTACACATGGCTTACACAAGGTGAAACCCCCGAGGGTGTTCTCGAAGAGGCATGGAGTGGAAAGAAGCCCTCTTACACTCATTTGCGTATATTTGGGTGTGAGGCATATGCACATGTTTCAAAAGAGCTTCGGAAGAAGCTAGACCCTAAGTTTAGGAAATCCATCTTTCTTGGTTATGATGACAGTGGAGAGATGGGCTATCATCTTTAGGATCCAGAAGCAAAGAAGATTGAATGAAGCCATGATGTGGTCTTCATTTAGAAGAAGATGCATAAGACACTCATGAGGGATGTGGAAATGAGGAGAATCCCTTTCCAGGATGTGAATCAACCTACATATGTTGATAGGCAGCAAGTTGTCCATGCACCGAATGTGTAGAAAATGGTGCCACTAGGTACTCCCATAGGTACACAATCAAGGGCATATCATGGATCATCTATTGTTGGAAATGATGAGCCAAATTTGGCTGAAATGCAGGCAGGACAACAAGCTGAAATGCCCTTGAGAAGATCAACTAGAATGTCAGATTGCCTGATAGATTTGTTCCCAGGGCTGACTATGTGATGCTTAATGATTTCGAAAAGCCTTCTTGCCTTAGAGAGACTATGATGCGCGAGGATCATCGCAAGTGGCAGTATGCTATGCAATCAGTGTGATGGGTTCACTCATGAAGAATAAGACTTGGGACTTCATTTCTTTGCCACATGTAAAGAAAGCATTGCCATATAAATGGGTCTACAAGATGACGGTCACAGGTGATGATGTGCCATGGTGGCCAAGGTTCCTTATGCATCAGTAATTGGGAGTGCTATGATAGCTACTAGACCGGACATTGCATTTGTAGTGGGAGTTGTTAGCCAGTATATTGCTTTAAATCTAGGAAAGAGGAACTGGGAGGCAGTTAAGTGCATCATGAGGTGCATGAAGGGTACCAAGGATATGTGTATTTGCTTTGGTCGAGGAGAGATGTGTGTACTTGCATACACAAATTTAGACTATGCAGGGCGTGTGGATAGCAAGAGATCCACTTCTGGTTCTGTGTTACCTTTGCAGAGGTGGTACAATGTCATGGATGTCGCACGCACAGAAGTTTGTTGCTTTGTCTATCATAGAGGCCGAGTATGTTGTAGCCAAAGAGGGTTGCAAGGAGGCTTTATGTCTTGATCGGCTAGTGGGAGATTTGTGGATTCATACAGGTGTACCGACATTGCATAGTGATTCCATAAGTGCTGTTCAGCTTAGCACAGAATCCTAATTTTCATGCAAAGACCAAACACATCAAGGTCAGGTACCATTTGATCAGCGAGATACTTGAGGACAAGCGCATAGATCTTGTCAAGATTCATACAAATGATAACCCTACAGATATGCTGACGAAGAGTCTACCTAGTTAGTGGTTTGAGTATTGTTGTGTATTGATGGGCATTGGAGATAGTATGATCACTAGTAGTTATTCTCCCTTAAAAGCACATTGGCCTTTAAGTGGGAGGTTGTGGGGTTAAAGGCCCCTGTGCCTTAACCCCAGTTATGTATAATCAAACTATATATATACAGGTATACTGAAGATTAGGGTGTTGAAGCACCCACCAAAACTTGTCTCTCTCAGTCTCTCTCTCCCTCTTAGCTTCCGTTGTGTCCTCACAATCCCAACACACCAACTCGTGCACGATGACACAGTCACCTTTGCACATTATTATGACCATCGTATTAGAGCACTCAAGAAAGTTCTAAAATATGATAATAGAATCTTTGGGGAAATCAGAGATTTTTACTTTGTGACTGAGTTCCATCGTGGAAGTGAACAAGACCACATTTTGCTATGGACAAAGGATGCCCCTATTTTTGGAAGAGAAACAAACCAACACATCACAAACTTTAACAATCGCTATCTATCATGCGATGTTGCAATTCTTCCTTAGACACTTCAAATAGAACAACATCACAATCTCACATGCACATGCTATAAGAAAGGAAATGCTATATGTAGATTTTGCTTTCCAATACTGCCAATGGATAAAACAACTAGTCTAGAACCTCTAGACATGGAGTTCACAAACAGTTAAACTATTCTAACTAGCATCCATAAAGATTTTGAATCAAACAATCCCACATCCCTCACAAATTTTAGATGAATTCTTGAGAAGAGTATATAATGTCCTTACGAGCAAATTTAAAATGACCAATATTGTTTTTGAAAACAAACCCCTTTGCGAAACTAGTAGAACCACTATGAACACCTATTTCATTAATTTTGGACTTTTTGTGTTGTTATTGAGAGACGTTGCTCTCAGCAGCTAGAGTCTTTATATCCAAAATGATATAGATTGAACATATGTTTACAATTTAAATTGTTGCTCTTAAAGAGCCTCAATTCGTGCCATTTGCATAATTTGACTCCCACTTGTCTTGCCAAGCCTTGCCCCTTGGGTGCATTGACTCTCCATTGTCTTATTGCTCAATGCGATAGTCCCTTGCCAGGTGCCATCTGCATTAACTCCCTATTGTCTTGCCAAGCCTTGACCCTTGGGTGACATCTAGTGCAAAATACAGGTGCCATTTGCATTAACTCCCACAAGTTATCTTGCCAAGCCTTGCCCCTTGGGTGCATTGACTCCCCATTGTCTTATTGCTCAATGTGATAGTCCCTTGCCAGGTGCCATCTGCATTAACTCCCTATTGTCTTGGCAAGCCTTGACCCTTGGGTGACATCCAGTGCATATTTTGACTCTCATTTGACATAGGAAGTGATGACTCTGATTATAATTGTCTTGGATTGGCTTCTTGCCTAGTATCCAAATAAAATCCTTCAATGGACTTCAATACAAAGCTTTAATCATGGACATTCTTCATTTGTGCTGTCTCCTTCTACTTCCTCCATGGCGAGCATCCTTAAAAATTCTTGTATATGCAAAATAGTTTGCTGTGGTATTTTTATTTTTCCTTCTACCTCATATCCCATGCGCTTCTTTGATTTCTTTGCCCTTGAATGCCAAGACACTATGATTGTCTCTGTCGAAACTTAAGAGACCGCTTCATCATTTGGGACCCACTCCTTCATTATACAATTAGTATACAATGTGTTGTTATCCATATTCTCCTTCCTGCCCTTTGGCTCATACCATACCACTATAAATGTTGTAGCTCTCCCTTGGTCATCTCTTTGCACATCAACTACTTTTGCAACCCAAAACTTCACATTCTCATATTCATCATCCGATGGCCGAACCACAACAAAACAATCGACCTCTATATCTACTTGTGGCATAAACTCTCTCTTCTTTAGTCCATAATATGGACGTGGGAGTAATGATACAAATTCATTTTCAAAGACTGGAGCTGGGCGCAAATCGTTATGAACATTTGGCCAAAACATATTGCATTCTTCCTTGACATTCTTTGAGCCTCACATTCTCTCAAGGTCCTTTATTGAATTTCGTGTCTTGTTAATTACAGTGGTAGTGTGTTCTCTCCAAGTAGGCTTCGAATCAAGATATCTCCGGAGCATTTCCTCTTTGTATGTAATAAATACTTTTAATCCTTCTATTTCACAGTTAGACCTCTCATTAAATTCTTGTATAGGAGCCCATGTTGGATACCTTTCCTTGCTGGGAATTGAAGTTAAGAGACTGTAAGGTTCTTTAGGTTCCCATTTTGTATCATGAGAATACTATTGCCATTGCATTATAGGTTTTTCATCTTTTAAAAAAAAAACAAAAGTAGTGTGGATTGGTATGACCTGTCAATGCATCACCACCCATTTGTATGAAAGGTAGAATGAAACTCTTCCAATCATACATTCTTTCGAGCCTCTCACATACTGTACTTTCCTTACGACCACCAACTTGCCTGCCACATCTTCTTACCAAGTCATCTATTGTCTCCACATCCTTGCATTTAAGCTCCCTTGAGACTGTGCTAAAAACCTGATCGATATCCTCATGTGTATGCCCAACATACAAAAATCCACATTCGACCTCATTGAAGATTCGATGAGCAACTAGCATGGAGCAGAATGCAAACATGAGTACATTCTTATTTTCTCGCCAGCAATTATCAGCTTGTATTCTCAAAGTCGGTGGTAGGTGACCTTTTTCTGCATGTACATTGTGAATTACCTTCATAATAGATGTTACAACTTGATTGCTATCATGTAGATGCAAGGAATCAATTTATATATCTGTAAAGAACTTAATTCCATGCACTAATACTCCACATAGATGTGTCTTTAGAAAGTGCTTTCCTTGTAATTTAGGTGGAGTGGCAACAAAACGAGGCAATGTTGTTGTATTCTGATCCATGCCATCTACAATAAGGCACATGTAGTCATCGGGATGCGAAATAGCTTGCTCCTTCCAAAATGCATATTTTTGTCTAGAATGTCGAATAAGGTCATGATGAGATTTTCGGTTTTTTTTGTATAATTCCCTTTGATTTGGACATGTTGCACTCTCAATCGCTCACTTTAAATCATCACAGACATTGCACTTTGACATTTTTTGCCTCCTTAGGATTTTAACATATCCAAAGTTCTTCTTCCAAGAGTATACAAAGTATGAGAAGAAGCTACGGCATCCCCTCTTTGCCTTTTGAGGTAAAGCATTTTCATGTATGAAGTCTTGCAAAATTGCTGCTGCCCTGACAGTTGAGATTCTTGATTTGGACCTTCCTCTATTACCATGAATGCTAAATTTGTTGCCGCCCTTTGCCTTGGTGACTAAATCCCAATATGTACCATGGGATAATCCAGTAATATTGCGATATGCCTTATCGCAAATCCTTTTTCCATTTACGAGAGGTTTTACCTTTTGTCTTGAACTTAGCTTTTTATTGCCATTCTGAAGAAAGTAAGAGAGACTTGTGAGAAGGTATTCATTTCTTTCGCTTCCTCTTCTTTGCCACACGTGTCCTCTACATTCCTTGATGTCTGCAAGATCAATGAAGCGCATACATCTTCGCTTGCAACATAGATATCCGAATGCATTTAACATGTTCTCCTCCTTCATTACTCTCTTCCTCTTTGGTTGCTTTTGTGGATCTGCCTGGATTCGCTTTCTCTTCATGCATATGTATGACCGTTTTCGTTCCTCGTGCACGTTGTTATCTGTATTTATGCACATCTTCTCCTCACATTTGTTTGTAACCAAGTATCCATGATTGGTCATTGCATCCTTGTCCATATCACAATCAAAGTTAAATATTGAATAATCCTCTATTGATCTCATCCTCGTTTTTAACATACTCTTAGGACCATTCAATGAATTCAATATTCTACAAGAGTATTGAGAACCTTGAAACTCTTCCACTCCTGAGAGAACATCACTCATTGGGACATCTTGCATGGCTTTCACAAATCCACAAGCTTGATTGACACCAGGTTTGTTAATATGCATGAACTCATCCACACTTGACAAGACATCGCTATTGAAACCTTTGCCCTTCTCACTGTGCAAGAATTCATCCACCCCAGATAAGGCTTCGCTTCTAAAATCATTTTGTTTCTCGGAACCAATGAACTCATCCACTCCAGATAAGATGTCACTTCTATAATTGAGTATATTGCAATCATCCACATTTGAAGTGATAGAGCCTGGCACATGGGCACGCTTTTTAGGTCCTTTGATATTGTAGTATACCTTGTCTTTATCATTGAAAACCATGTGCCTCTTTCTCATGTTTAAAAATTGCATGCTCCATCTCATATTCTTGCCTACCTCATAGTAGGGATCACATAAGGATGTTATGTTATCAACCATACCATCATCAGTGACTTTTAGAATCCTCATCTGTGCAAACGACCATTTCTCCACTTGTTCAAATCCCAATACTTCACCTTCTGCTACAATCTTATTTGCAAATGATCTCATTTGTAAAGTGTCCCCTATAGGAAAATCCAAGGTGGTGCACTTTGTATTCTTGATAATGTCTGTTGCATAAGTCTCATCTTTGTCCCATGCTATAAATGATTTGTTGGATGTATTGTAGGGCATAACATCTCCAAGTGTTTCCATATCTCCACATTTATACTTTAGCTCAACATGTGCGCTAAGAATCTTTGATACAGTAACTGCCACCTTATCTTCGCCAAGTCTTCGAAAGTGGCAAACTGAATTGGGATCACTATCATGGATTGTAGCAAATGCAACTACTCTTTTGCTACATAAAATCACATCCATCCCTAGAACAAAATCTATAGCCATCTCCTTTGTGAGAGTCCTTCGCAAGCAAGCTGCAGTAGCAACAATTACATAAATATTAGTCTCTTTTTAATAATCTACTCATTTATTATAATTTTTAATTAGTACTTAATTTATTGGTGGGAGAAGTTATCCGATCAAGTACTCATCAGATGGACACACCAAGTTATCCTTTGCATCATCGATCAAGCATTAAATACTATTTTTGCTCTAGTGTCATGCACATCTGTAAAAAAACACGAGCCTGCTAGGTATGTTATCCAATCAAGCACTTATGGGATGGGTGTGTCACTTTGCATGTAAGGCAATTCCACCTAGTTGAAGGTTTGTGCAAAGTATTGTGCCCATCGGATATGCTTTGCATTGTCGATCAAGCATAAAATACCGTTTTTGCCTTAGTGTCATGCACAACCATGAAAAAACATGGTCCTAAGTGTGTTAATCAAACAAGTACTTATTGGATGGGGACTCCACTTTTCACGCAAGTCTGTTTCAACTAGGTTGAGATGCGTGCAAAGTATTGTCACCATCGGATATGCTTTGCATGGTCGATTACGCATTATACAACGTTCTTCCCGTAGTGATATGCACATCTGCAAAAAAACACGCCCTTAAGTATGTTATCTGACCAAGTACTTATCGGATGGGTGTGCCTCTTTGACAAAATTTCAATACCACCTAGGTTAAGGCGTAGGAAAAGTATTGTTCCCATCGGATATGCTTTGCATGGTCGATCGAGCATTAAATACTATTTTTGCTCTAGTGTCATGCACATCTGTAAAAAAAACACGCTACTAGGTGTGTTATCCGATCAAGTACTTATGCGATGGAAATGCCACTTTGCATGTAAGTCAATTCCACCTGGTTGAAGGTGTGTGCAAAGTATTGTGACCATCAGATATGCTTTGCATTGTGGATCAAGCATAAAACACCGTTTTTGCCTTACTGTCATGCACAACCATATAAAAACATAGCCCTAGGTGTGTTATTCAAACAAGTACTTATCGGATGGGGGCTCCACTTTGCACGCAAGTCCGTTTCAACTACCTTGATGTGCGTGCAAAGTATTGTCACCATCGGATATGCTTTGCATGGTCGATCACGCATTATACACCATTTTTTCCCAAGTGATGCACATCCGCAAAAAAACACGCCCTTAGGTGTGTTATCTGACCAAGTACTTATCGGATGGGTGTGCCTCTTTGAGAACATTCCAATACCACCTAGGTTGAGGCGTAGGAAAAGTGTTGTGCCCATTGGATATCCTTTGCATGATCGATCGAGCAATAAATACTATTTTTGCTCTAGTGTCATGCACATCCGTAAAAAAACACGCTGCTAGGTATGTTATCCGATCAAGCACTTATAACATGGAGTGCCACATTGCATGTAAGTCAATTCCACCTAGTTGAAGGTTTGTGTAAAGTATTGTGCCTATCGGATATGCTTTGCATTGTCGATCAAGCATAAAACAACATTTTTGCGTTAGTGTCATGCACAACCATGAAAAAACACGGTCCTAGGTGTGTTAATCAAACAAGTACTTATCGGATGGCGGCTCCACTTTTCATGCAAGTCCATTTCAACTACAAAAAGTGTTGTGCCCATTAAATATCCTTTGCATGGTCGATCGAGCATTAAATACTATTTTTGCTCTAGTGTCATGCACATCCATAAAAAAACACACTGCTAGGTATGTTATCCGGTCAAGCACTTATGGGATGGACGTGCCACTTTGCATGTAAGTCAATTCCACCTAGTTGAAGGTGTGGGCAAAGTATTGTGCCCATTGGATATGCTTTGCATTGTTGATCAAGCATAAAACACCGTTTTTGCCTTAGTGTCATGCACAACCATGAAAAAACATGGTCCTAGGTGTGTTATTCAAACAAGTACTTATCAGATGGGGGCTCCACTTTGCACGCAAGTCTGTTTCAACTATGTTGAGGTGCGTGCAAAGTATTGTAACCATCGGATATGCTTTGCATGGTCGATCACGCCTTATACTCCATTTTTTCTCTAGTGATACGCACATCCGTAAAAAAACATGCCCTTAGGTGTGCTATCTGACCAAGTACTTATTGGATGGGTGTGCCTCTTTGAGAAAATTTCAAATACCACCTAGGTTGAGGCATAGAAAAAGTGTTGTGCCCATCGGATATCCTTTGCATGATCGATCGAGCAATAAAATCTATTTTTGTTGTCGTGTCATGCACATCCGTAAAAAAACACGTTGCTAGGTATGTTATCCGATCAAGCACTTATGGGATGGGAGTGCCACTTTGCATGTAAGTCAATTCCACCTAGTTGAAGGTGTGTGCAAAGTATTGTGCCCATCGGATATGCTTTGCATTGTCGATCAAGCATAAAACACCGTTTTTGCCTTAGTGTCATGCACAACCATGAAAAAACAGGTCCTCAGTGTGTTAATCAAACAAGTACTTATCGAATGGGGGCTCCAGTTTGCACACAAGTCCCTTTCCACTAGGTTGAGATGCATGCAAAGTATTGTCACCATCGGATATGCTCTGCATGGTCGATTACGCATTATACAATGTTTTTCCCGTAGTGTATGCACATCCGCAAAAAAACATGCCCTTAGGTATGTTATCTGACCAAGTACTTATTGGATGGGTATTCCTCTTTGAGAACATTCCAATAACACCTAGGTTAAGGTGTAGGAAAAGTATTGTGCCCATCGGATATGCTTTGCATGGTCGATCGAGCATTAAATACCATTTTTGCCTTAGTGTCATGCACATCGGTCAATTCCACCTAGTTGAATGTGTGTGCAAAGTATTGTGCCCATCGGATATGCTTTGCATTGTCGATCAAGCATAAAACACCGTTTTTGCCTTTGTGTCATGCACAACCATATAAAAACACGGCCGTACGTGTGTTACTCAAATAAGTACTTATCGGATGGGGGCTCCACTTTGCACGCAAGTCCTTTTCAACTATGTTGAGGTGAGTGCAAATTATTGTCACCATCGGATATGCTTTGCATGGTCGATCACGCATTATACACCATTTTTTCCCTAGTGATATGGACATCTACAAAAAAACACATTATTAGGCGTGTTATCTGACCAAGTACTTATCAGATGGGTGTGCCTCATTGAGAACATTTCAATACCACCTAGGTTGAGGTGTACGAAAAGTGTTGTGCCCATCGGATATCCTTTGCATGGTCGATCGAGCATTAAATACTATTTTTGCTCTAGTGTCATGCACATCCGTAAAAAAACATGCTGCTAGGTATGTTATCCAATCAAGCACTTATGGGATGGGCATGCCACTTTGCATGTAAGTCAATTCCACCTAGTTGAAGGTGTGTGCAAAGTATTGTGTCCATTGGATATGCCTTGCATTGTCGATCAAGCATGAAATACTATTTTTGCCTTAGTGTCATGCACAACCATGAAAAAATACGGTCCTAGGTGTGTTATCCAAACAAGTACTTATCGGATGGGGGCTCCACTTTGCATGCATGTCCATTTTAACTATTTTAAGGTGTGTGCAAAGTATTGTCACCATCGGATATGATTTGCATGGTCGATCACGCATTATACACCGTTTTTTCCCTAGTGGTATGCACATCCACAAAAAAACACGCCCTTAGGTGTGTTATCTAACCAAGTACTTATCGGATGGGTGTGCCTCTTTGAGAACATTTCAATACCACCTAGGTTGCAGTGTAGGAAAAGTATTGTGCCCATCGGATATCCTTTGCATGGTCGATTGAGCATTAAATACTATTTTTGCTCGTGTCATGCACATCCATTAAAAAAACACGCTGCTAGGTATGTTATCTGATCAAGCACTTATGGGATGGGTGTGCCACTTTACATGTAAGTCAATTCCACCTAGTTGAAGGTGTGTTCAAAGTATTGTGCCCATCGGATATGCTTTGCATCATCGATCAAGCATAAAACACCGTTTTTGCCTTAGTGTCATGCACAACCATGAAAAAACACGGTCCTAAGTGTGCTAGTCAAACAAGTACTTATCGGATGGGGGCTCCAGTTTGTACGCAAGTCCGTTTCAACTAGGTTGAGATGCGTGCAAAGTATTGTCACCATCGGATATGCTTTGCATGGTCGATTACGCATTATACAACGTTTTTCCCGTAGTGATATGCACATCTACAAAAAAACATGCCCTTAGGTATGTTATATGACCAAGTACTTATCAGATGGGTGTGCCTCTTTGAGAAAATTTCAATACCCCCTAGGTTAAGGTATAGGAAAAGTATTGTGCCCATCGGATATGCTTTGCATGGTCGATCGAGCATTAAATACCATTTTTGCCTTAGTGTCATGCACATCCGTAAAAAAACACGCTGCTAGGTATGTTATCCGATCAAGCACTTATGCGATGGGAATGCTACTTTGCATGTAAGTCAATTCCACATAGTTGAAGGTGTGTGCAAAGTATTGTGCCCATCGGATATGCTTTGCATTGTCGATCAAGCATAAAACACCGTTTTTGCCTTAGTGTCATGCACAACCATATAAAAACACGGTCCTAGGTGTGTTATTCAAAGAAGTACTGATCGGATGGGGGCTCCACTTTGCACGCAAGTCCGTTTCAACTACATTGAGGTGCGTGCAAAGTATTGTCACCATCGGATATGCTTTGCATGGTCGATCACGCATTATACACCATTTTTTCCCTAGTGCTATGCACGTCCGCAAAACAACATGCCCTTAGGTGTGTTATTTGACCAAGTACTTATCGGATGGGTGTGCCTCTTTGAGAAGATTTCCATACCACCTAGGTTGAGGCGTACGAAAAGTGTTGTGCCCATCAAATATCCTTTGCATGGTCGATTGAGCATTAAATACTATTTTTGCTCTAGTGTCATGCACATCCGTAAAAAAACACACTGCTAGGTATGTTATCCGATCAAGAACTTATGGGATGGGCGTGCCACTTTGCATGTAAGTCAATTCCACCTAGTTGAAGGTGTGTGCAAAGTATTGTGCCCATCAGATATGCTTTGCATTGTTGATCAAGCATAAAACTCTGTTTTTACCTTAGTGTCATGCACAACCATGAAAAAACATGGCCCTAAGTGTGTTAATCAAACAAGTACTTATCAGATGGGGGCTCCAGTTTGCACGCAAGTTTGTTTCAACGAGGTTGAGATGCGTGCAAAGTATTGTAACCATCGGATATGCTTTGCATGGTCGATTATGCATTATACAACGTTTTTCCCGTAGTGATATGCACATTCGCAAAAAAACATGCCCTTAGGTATGTTATCTGACCAATCGAATGGGTGTGCCTCTTTGAGAAAATTTCAATACCACCTAGGTTAAGGTGTAGGAAAAGTATTGTGCCCATCAGATATGCTTTGCATGGTCGATCAAGCATTAAATACCATTTTTGCCTTCGTGTCATGCACATTCGAAAAAAAACACGCTGCTAGGTGTGTTATCCGATCAAGTACTTATGCGATGGGAATGCCACTTTGCTTGTAAGTCAATTCCACCTAGTTGAAGGTGTGTGCAAAGTATTGTGCCCATCGGATATGCTTTGCATTGTGGATCAAGCATAAAACACCGTTTTTGCCTTTGTGTCAAGCACAACCATATAAAAACACAGCCGTAGGTGTGTTATTCAAATAAGTACTTATCGGGTTTACATAATGAACAGGACTGCCACTGCAGCAATACATGGCATGATGCCAGAGGAGATGTATACTGGTAGGAAACCAGATATTTCTCATTTGAAAATTTTTGGTTGCATTGCCTATGTTCATGTGCCAGATGAGTTGAGATCCAAGTTGGATCCAAAAGCTGAGAAGTGCATCTTTATTGGTTATTCTCTACAGCTGAAAGGGTATAGATGCTATAACCTGTCTACTCATAAGTTTACAGTGAGTAGAGATGTTGTTTTTGATGAGATGAGCAGTTGGTATAAACCAGTAAATGTGATTGATGATGTAGATGCACAAAATGGTAATGCTGCACAGAATTCACAGTAGCAATCACAAAATATTAGTGGACCTGTAGTGTCCTCTAGTAGTGGTTCACATACTTTGCCATGGATAGGTAGATTGAGATCAAGAGAATATCCTCAAAATAATGCAGATAGTGATACGCAGGTATCACGAAAAGGAAAAGAGAAGGTAGATCAGCCCATATTTGATGGTCTCTTATGTGGATGGTGAATCCAGTGGCACAGAACAGAGCATTGATGATGAGTTGGGTATTACTTTTGTTGTTACACCTAGAGTAAGGAAGACCAGGGATGTTTTGAGAGCACCTGGAATTGAGCCTATTTTGCGCAGGTCTACCAGAGCTAGTACCAGAGCTAGATATCCTGTGGATAGGCTAAAATATGATGGATTTACAGCCACTCACTATGCTTATATGGTCAAAGTGATACAAGAACCAGAACCCACTTCTTTTGAGCAAGCCATGGGAAAAGAAAAATGGGAGAAAGCCATGGATGAAGAAATGGATGCCTTGGAAGCAAATGCTACATGGGAATTGGTGCCTTTGCCTAAAGATAAGAATGCAATTGGCTATAAGTGGGTTTATAAGGTCAAGCACAATGCAGATGGTTCTGTGAATAGATACAAGGCAAGATTAGTTGTCAAGGGGTATGCACAGACATATGGCATTGATTATGAAGAAACATTCAGTCCAGTTGCAAGGATGGCAACTGTAAGAGCAGTCATTGCTATGGCTACATCAAAGGGATGGTCTTTACATTAGATGGATGTAAAGAATGTCTGCTTGCATGGTGATTTGCAAGAAGAGGTGTTTATGGAGCAGCCACCAGGTTATGTTCATGCTGTTCATCCTGAGTTTGTTTGCAGGTTGAAGAAAGCCTTGTATGGCTTGAAGCAAGCACCTAGAGCATGGTCTGACAAGATAGGACAGTATCTTGTCACTATTGGCTTTCAGATTTCCAAGGCAGATTTCTCACTTTATGTGAGAAAAATAGAGAATGGTATTATGCCGCTTGTCATTTATGTTGATGATTTGATCATCACAAGTGATGGTGATGAAGATATCCTTCATGTGAAAATGCTATTAAAGCAGAAGTTTGAGATGAAGGATTTGGGAGAGCTGCGTTATTTCTTGGGCATTGAGGTGATTAGATCACCAAGTGGGATATGGCTTTTGTAGAGGCAGTATGGATTGGACATGCTGTCCAAATATGGGATGACAGGCTGTAAGCCTATTTCAGTTCCTTTGGAGCAGAATGTGAAGCTGAGCACAAATGCAGGTGAGCTTCTGGAAGACCCTACTATGTACAGACGCATAGTAGGAAGTTTGATTTATATGACTATTACCAGGCCAGATTTGAGCTATGCTGTTGGATTGGTAAGTCAGTTTATGCAGGCTCCAAGGAAACCGCATTTGGATGCGGCTAGATGCATACTCAGGTATGTGAAGTCCACATTGCAGTATGGACTATTTTATGAGGCTAGGGTTTAGATACAGTTGCATGGATACACTGATGCTGATTAGGCTGGTAGTATTTCTAATAGACGATCTACCAGTGGATATGTGTTCTCTTTAGGGAGTGCTGCAGTCACTTGGAGCAGCAAGAAACAACCTACAGTTGCCTTGTCGAGCATAGAGGATGAGTACAGGGGTACATCAATGGCTGCATGTGAGGTCCTTGGTTGCATAAGCTACTCTATGATATGCATCAGTCTATAGATGGGCCAGTTGTCATTTATTGTGACAACATGAGCAGTATACACTTGGCAAATAACCCAGTCTATCATGCTAGAACAAAGCACATTGAGGTGAATTATCACTATGTGTGGGAGAAGGTTTTACTAGGTCTTATTGATCTAGTTTATGTCAGCATAGAGGATCAGGTAGTTGACATATTCACGAAGGCATTGGGTGCAGAGAAGCTGCCCAAGTTCAGAGACCTGCTTGGTGTGCAAGAATTGGGACTGAGCTCAAGGGGGAGTGTTGAGATATCGAGCTCCACTCGTGATATGCCAGGGTGACCGTTGTGCATTAATGTCACCGACTTGTTAGCTGCAGATGCGGTTGGTAGACCGCCCACGAATAATAGCTAGATGACAGCTATCCTTATGTACTCTAGTTCCTGGCTCAGTTAGTATGCCACCTTAGTTAGCTGAGTTTGGTTTGAGACCCACATATAGGGTTCTCCCATTTTCTTTGTACGAGAGTTCTTTTGGCTTTCACAACTAAGAAGAGGAAAACTATTTTCAGCCTCCACCTTTGTGTGTATTCCCCCATTGTGTATGTGAGAAAGCTGCAAGTGAGACTCCTTCCCTCTCTCCCACTATCTTCATAACTTTTGGAGGTTTGTTTAGATTACTTCAAAGTAAAAAGCATATTTATTCTTTGGAAGATAAGCTACATTTTTTCTTTTGGGTCGAGTGCCATTTGGCTATGGTGGTGTGACATGAAGTTGGGGGTAATACACTTCACACACCTCTTCACTTCCTGTTGCTTTCGAACTGAGTGACAGAGATATTCATAATTGGGAAAGGGACATTAAAAGAAAGCTTTTATACCAAGAGACCACACCATAATTTCCTCCCTTATATGAGAATGAAGATGGTAACATCCCAAGTGATGTTATACTCAAGCGTAGGGAGAAGGAAAGGATCAGCGGAGGCCATAATCTCAGCAAGCCGGTTTGCACCAAAGAGAAGAGTGATACATTGTTGAAAGAAGATCTTGTGGCTCAACATGACATGAACTAATATATATCGAGGAGTTTGAAGGGGCAGATTGGGTCGGATGGGTAGGTTTCGGAGAAACATTGCACCTCCTTCATAGATACCTTTACAATTAGCTCAAAACACTCTCCAAACTATCATTAGACACAAAGACCAATAACCTCCAATAGAGACATGATACTAAGGATTCAAACAGACATAGAGATGCAACTTGAAATCGGCTTCATGCTGATACAAGTTTCATCAAAATCAGACTAACGAGCGGAAAGTTATGAGCAAAACACTAATAGGGGGTCAAATTGTTATGAAAACTGTCCTCCACCCATGCTAATTTTGCCTAAGTAGGATGCTCCCTCAAGACTCCACCTTCATCAACAATCCACCACTCATAGATTTTGACTAGAATAGGGTAAGTAACTCCCTTGGTGGCTCGGGAAATGGATGGACCATGTGTGTGCAATGAGCGGCCGCGAATAGAAAGAACTTTTAAGGATTTGAAAGGAAAAAAAAAAAAGGGAAGAGAGACTCAAGAGAGGGAATTCGAAGTGATCTTCATTGTCAATAGAGTGAGACTCCACTCCAATGCGACTGAAAATACTACAAACATAAGGGAGAAGAAGAGGTTTCATGCGTACAAGAGGGTGGGGAAGCTCCAAGACCACTCATAGAGAGAGAATGAACTAGAGAGAGATGGACTCAAGAGTCTACATAAGAGAATATCTACAAGAGGGAGAGAAGGCTCATGGAAGAGACTTGAGGAGAATAGAGCTATAGTAACATAAGGCCTAGTTGTGAAAGAGATGATGAACAAGGGAGAGGAGGGCTCCTTTTATAGAGATGTTGTCACCCTCCTTCACCCAATTACAATTGCTGCCTCTAGATTCCTTTCCCCATCAATCACATAAGCCCGTATGTCACCATCCATGTCCTTTTTGGCTACTCTTGCCATGTGTCCCATCAAAAGATGCTCAAGACTCTTAAAATATTGAGGAAGTCAAGAGTCTCCTGACATGGAGCCCATAGGGACCCTCTCTTTTCCATATGTCCACATCCTCCTTGTTCCACATGGGAATTCTAGAACGATTCCTCTTGACTCCACACTCCTCCACATGCCTTCCACATGCTTGGCATGTGGCCTTTCTTATATTATTGGAACACATGGACATGAGCCCACCTCTTTATATGACTCACTCTTCTTATTTTCTAAAAACCCCATAATATCCCATATACAAATATCTCTCACCCCATACCAAGGTATTTATAATTCATACCTATGGTATTTACAATGATCCATTCCACTCATCCTCTCAATCCCATACAATATCTTAGAAAATCGAAATAAGTGAGAGCCGCTAGGCTATCACTTGATACTCAAACTCTTATCAAACATAGAGAAAACAATACCAATGCCAAATAAAAAATATCAATTTGGCATCACATCTTCCCCCCCCAGCAGATCCTCTCTAGTGACAGAGAGGGTTTGCTGGCCCTCAAGGTGGTTGAGCATAGAAGAATTTAAGGCGATACTCATTGGTGCGTCCGGGTATTACCATGCCAGCAACATCCTCAAGCTTATATTCGTGAACTTCTTTTTGACTCGATATGATCCCTCCCAATGGCCGATAAACTTTTTGTCTAGCCACTTGTCCAGATGGCTATCAAATCTTATTACCAAATCTCCTTCTGCAATATCTTTCTTCTTGCGTAATTTGGTGTCAAAATGGGCCTTGCGCCTTTTTTGAGAAGCTTCCAAGTTTTGTAGTGCCTATAATCTGCATTCATCCAAGGCTTCTAGCTGTACCTAGCGTTGAGCATAGGTATCCTCCTATCCTTCTTTTCTTGCAATAGCAGTGCAAAGACTATGTAATCTCACTTTTTAAATTGTTTTATTCTTTAAGTTCCAATCTTATTTCTAATTAATATGGTTTCACTCTTAGAGTCAAAGCTCGAGCGTCCCATCATCGGAGGTGAGTGGTGATGAGGGCTAGGGATCAAGTGCAACTCACGAGGGCCAGGGATCAGTTGCAGGCTCACAAGGGCCAAGGATCAGGCCAGCAAGAAGAGGACGAGGAGGAGGACGATGATTCGAATGAGTAGTAGAAGAAGTAGTAGTAGTAGTAGTTTGCATATACTTCGTCATGTATATCCTTTTGTTTATCAGCTCGTTTGAGCGATTTCGTATCACTCTTTTCGAAAGGGTAATTTTGTAACAAACAATGTTGTATATCTTCAATATGTATATGCTTCTGTCACTCCATCGATTCATTTGAGCAATTTTGTATCATCCTTTTCGTAAGGGAAATTTTGTAATAAAAGACTTTTTTTTGTAATTACTAAAAAAAAACATTAGTGGGGCAAAACAAGGCTTGCTATGGTCCTATTCAGCCCCACAAATGTTTTTTTTAAAGTTTTATTAAGCGTTGCTATTCTATTTTTTTAAAAGTTTATTAGCGTCACTATATAGCGACGCTTATATAGCGACCATTCTTTTTTGATGCTTATAATGATGTAAATAATGACCTTTGCCATCGTTTTTAAAAAAAAAATACTGTAAAAAACATCGATATTTTCATCAGAAAAGGGCCTATGCCTTGTAGTGATATGCATCACTATATAGAGACACTTATTAGACTTGTGATAGGTCGTTATATAGCGACACTAAGACAGTTTCCTATAGCGATGTTTTATAGAGAGTGTTTTTTCCCATACCGACCTTAAAAGATAGTTTTTCCCAATGATAATTTTTTTTTCCTTTTCATACATGTTTGATTCTTTGAGAGAATAAAAGTACAAGAGCATATACATCAAGTTTGAAGCTCATATATTCATGTCCAAGTTTGAGATGAAAAAAATCAATGAAGAGCATTTACATAAACGGCTTCATCTTAAGCCAAGTCTTACGAGCCAAACAAGTCTATCTCTAACTCTATACCAAGTTGATCTCCTATATCATCATCGTACTCTATCATCATATGTTCACCTAATACCTGATCATCTTCTTCAATAAAGTGTGGTGATTCTTGATGATCGTCATCTTCTTCCTCAATATCCTGATCTCCATCTTTCTCCCGTACGATGTCATTATGTGCATCTTCCTCTTGGCTCATATTGTGATCTTCATCTTCTTCGCTAGATCCATCTGGATCAATTGGATTCGGCACTAGTAGTGGCATCTCCATATCCACATCTCTATCTTCAAAAATTTGCTTACTTCCTGGTGTAACTTGGATCACATACCACCATCTTGGATCAGAACAATATGGATGAAAAATCGGTTATATTGAACATGGGTGCCAAATGCCATCAATTATTCATCCCACGACAAGGTTCCTCTCCATTTGCCCTCCAAGCTTGAATCTAGTCACTTGCCTTCAAATATGGTCAAGATGACCTCCACGCACGAGATGGTCCGGTGGAAGGTATTGAGCATGAACTTCATAGCCCACAAATAGGACAACCATGGTACCCAGTTGTAACAAGTCATGCATGCATGCATGAATGTGTTAGTATAAGACATGCATGCATAAGACAGTCATAAAGGCATAATCCTATATTATACATGTATAGACACAACCACGTACCTACACACTCTCCATATCTTGGGTAGTCATGCATGGTCCAAGATACCCATGACCAAAATATCATTGGTATGTCTAGGAGCTCTAGAAATATCAAAGATCCACACTCCTCTCCATAAGATCTGTAACTCCTCTATCAAAGGTGCCATGTACACGTCCATATTTTTGGCCTTGTACTGCTCTGGCACAAGTAGTGCAAGCATGAGGTGTCCCTTCTTTATTTTTAGCCATGGTGGGATATTGTAATTCACCAAGACTATGGGCCATGTCGACGAAGATGTCGAGCGTAACCCAAAAAGATTCATGCCATCCATGGTGAGGCCAAGATGTAAGTTGCCTCCCTTGCAAAGTCCGGCCACTGATTATCTATGTGCTTCCAAGCTGCACAATCTACAGGAATCCTCAATGTGTCATCAATGGACCTATGAGATGCATGCCATGTCATCAACTCCGCTATGGATTTGCATCGGAACATGTGATGTATTCTTGCAATGATGGGAAAGTGTATCAAGACCTTTACTAGTATCTACTCACCGTGCAAGTCATCTCGATATCATTATTCCCCACACTTCGGACAACTAGCCAAATCTCCATGCTCACGACAAAAGAAAATAGAATCATTATGGCAAGCATGGATGGTATCATAATCCATACTTGCCGTTGTTAGCTTCTTCTTCGCTTCATCTCTTGATGCAGGCATGGTATTTGGTGCAGGCAACATCTTATGGAGCAACCCATCACAATTCAAACATACATAGGCTTCGAATAACGATGATTCGGTACACTAATCCTACAGCTTAGAATCCTTGTAAGATATTGAGCAAGCTTAGAATCTTACAACCTGACATTGAGCAAACATTTACAAACTCTTGCATTCTTTGAATTAGAGTGACAAAACTCTGTATCTGTTTGCTCGATAGTAGGCTATTGAAGCTTCACGTGGGAGGAAAGAGAGAGAAAAAGAGAGGAGAAAAAGGAGATAAGAGAGAAAAAGAGAGGAGATAAGAGAGAAAAAGAGAGAAAGTGAAAAAAGAAAAAGTGGGGATACAAAGGTTTTGAATAATGATGATTCTCAAACATACACAATGATTCTCAAAACAAACAATATCCAAATAATGAGTCAAATTAATGTAGGAGCTAACCTCATTAAGGCCGAGACACTTGTATCCAACCACCCATACTTTGCTTGCAGATTCAAGATTGAGAGACAAGCACGTAGTTTAGACATCCTAGCATCCTTGTACAACTGTGTTGATTCCAACTCTTGCATTTTGACCTTAGCAGACTCTGACATCATGTGTACATGTGATGTAGTGCCCCTAAAAATAGAATCGATCATGTCCACCATACCCTCGTCATCCTTCGGGAGACTATAGTCTTGCTCAAAGTGTGAAGGTATAAGGTGATCCTAAAGAGCTTCTTGGCCACATGATGAACTGGAAAAAAGAAAAAAAGAAGATTACTGATGAGGTGAGAAGAGAAAAAGAGAGAAAAAGAGAGAAAAAGAGAGAAGGAAAGAGAGTAGAAAAGAGAGAAAAAGAGAGGAGAAAGGAGAGGAAAAGAGAGGAGAAAAAGAGAGAAAAAGTGGGGATAAAAGAGAGGAGAAAGGAGAGGAAAAGAGAGGAGAAAAAGTGAGAAAAAGTGGGAATAAAAGAGAGGAGAAAGGAGAGGAAAAGTGAGGAGAAAAAAAGAGAGGAGATAAGAGAGAAAAATTACCATGAAAAGAGATTCAAAATTTTTGGACTTGTGTAAAGTCCAATTTGAGAAATGGACTAAAAAACAGTCCAAAAATTTTGAATATACTAGTAATGTTGTTTTTTGAACTAGATTTGCCAACTCAAAACAAAAGATTTAATGATTTTGAACTAGATTTGCCAACTCAAAACAAAAGATTTAATGATTAAGTACTAAGAACATCAATGCATAACCAAATCTCTTACAAAGGTGGTCTACATAAACATCTTCATAACTTCACAAAAATCTCTTACAAAGTGGTCTACATAAACATCTTCATAACTTCTTGTGAATTGAGCAACTATCACCTAAGAACATCAATACATGACCAATAATAGATGACCAATTCTCTTACAAAGTGGTCTACATAAACATCTTCATAATCACCTAAGAACATCAATAGATGACCAATTCTCTTAGAAAGGTGGTGTAAATAAATACCTTTATGTATAAGTGGTGTGCACACACCTTTATGACCATTTATTTTAGAAAGGTGGTGTACATAAAGCCCTTAGAAAGGTAGTGTAGATAAATCCTTTTATGTGTAAGTAGTGTACATATACACCACACTTGGTATTAAAAAACACCGTTAAGTATAAAATGGCCCTCATAAACAATCTTTATACACAATAATGAGAGCAAAGAAATCAAAAAAGTAGTAAACTTTTTATTAGATATTAGCTTTACATAGAAGTTCAAAACTTGTGATTACAAAGCCGTTAGCCATCATGTTACTCAGTACCAATGTCCTCAAGGCCCTTGACTACCAGGGTCCTGACTAATAGGATGCTCTAAGACTGGAGTCTCAGTAGCAAGGTCCTTAGTAGTTTGCTCTTCAGTTCCAAGCACCTGACTAGTAGGCTGCTCTAGAGTCTCATGACCAAGTTCTTGGTAAGTAGGGACCTGGCTACTAGGTTCCTGACTAGTAGGCTGCTCTCGAGTCTGTAAGGTCATAGTTGAAGAACCATCTATGCCTCCTGGTAACTCCTCCTGGTCATGCTTTGCCTCGTCCATACCTTCTTTGAGTAAGGCTTCCTTGCTTGATCCACTTGCCTATCCTTCACCCAAGATCGATCCACTTGCCTGTCCTTCATCCAAGATCAAGGGTGCCTTCCTCACTTTTAATTTTAAGGGAAGTGCTTCCACCTCTTTAGCCTTACCTTTACCTGTGACGTGCTGTACTACTATAACTTCTTGCTGCCACGAACCTTCCCGTATGATGAGTGGAACCTCCTTGACTCTAGTTGACAATTGATCACCCTTATTCTTTGTGCGGATTTCTTCTTGCCATAAGTCATCGGATGCAGAGCTTTCATCCTCATCATCACCTGAGCTAGAATCATCACCCTTAGACTCACTACCCTGTTCTTTGACATTTTCCTCCTCAAAGAAAGTAGTGCAACTATAATATGTGTCAAAGAACTCAATTTGATGGGGGGTATCAATGACATTTACATTTCTACCTTGGCGTAGCAATTTCTCAACAGCAAAACCCATTGGATACAATGCTACTTTCCACCCATCATTCAATAAATTCTTTGTCATCTCTAGTATCACATCAGGATCCATCGGCTTTCTATAATCCACCATTGCTGCATCAAGCTTAACCTTATTGTCCTCAAAGTAATGAAGCTCGAGAGTCCTTAAAGGAGTTTGGATCAAATTACCACCACCCCTCGATAAGAAGCACATCAAGAAAGGCTGCAAGACTTGAATGGTAGTGCCTTCCAAGACAGTCATATGATTATGCAGGACTATACCATGGTATACTTTTGAAAGTAAATACCCAAATGAAGATGTCAAACTCGCATATAGGGCATCCCTTTGTGATTCTGTCACGAACAGGACCAACGTTGATCTTTTCTTATCTGCCATAGGACCTTCTACAATAAACCGCACAAGTTCAACTATCCGTGACACTGCAAGGTCTTGCAATTCATCTATGAAAAATACGCATGGCTTCTCCCAAGCATGACCGCTCATTGTTATGAAATGCTCTGTATCAATGCCATTGATGTGTGAAAATTTTGTATCATTCTCTGATAGCAAGATATCATAAGAGAAGCTGAATGGAGAACCATCATCTAAACCACCAATTGCTCTACCTTGGGTACTAGACTGCAAGGCCTTTTTCTTGATGTCCATATATTCTGTCTCAACAACCTTTGGCATTTTAGCTCTTAGATCCTTTGTTGGTGTGGCATCTGCATCCATTGAAGCCAACCACTTTCTAGCCCATGTCTTATCAAGGAGTTGACCTAGGCTAAGTGCTTTCTTCTTATCCACATCAATTGACTTGCCGGCTAACTCATCATCAGATTTCAATAAAAATAATAGTGCCGAGAGAGCAGCCTCACTTTGAATCATTCGGGTGACCACTTCATCTAAGTTGCTATGCTTGCTCTTCTTTCCAAAGAAGTAGTCACCACTTAGGATCTTCTTCCATACTTCTTCTGTTATTGCATCTGGAACAAACCTTAAAGCTCTCCACCAAACAATAGACATCGGTTTCTTTATTTCTTTCCTTTGAGTTGCAATGTGTTGTGGTGCCTCAAAGGATATCTTCCCTGTTTCATATGCTTGGCAAACATCCACGATGCTCTGAAACACTGAGTCCTCATGGAAGACAATGCAGGTAACATCCCTGTATCTTGCAACGGTGGTGTTCAAATCCTTTGCCTCAACCTTAGTACCTGGTATGCCTTGCGTATTTCTTACAACACCTTTCAAGCATCTATAGAACCAAGTCCTCTTTGCCATGTACTCCGATGTAGGTCTCCTGCCCTTCACTGTTTGTGGCTTTCCACAGCCCATCCATAACTCCCTTGCCTTTATCAAGATCTCAGAAAGAGAAGAGCTTTTTTTCAACCTAAATGGAGTGGAATTCAGCCTCTCTGATTCTAGAATGTACTTCGAGTCATCGTTAAATATGCATATATGACAAATGACCCGTTGAAACTTTTCCATCCACTCAATCTGTGGCAAGTTTCCTTTTCTTCCCTCATCAAGGGTGATTCTGCAAGCTTCACAAAAGTGTTGCCCATCAATGGGCTCAAACCTGCATCTTTCCAAGAATCTAATCTTTGCCAACATGTATCTCTTCTCGATGTCACTCCTATATCGGCTTTGGTACAAAGCCTCTCCACGAACAAAGTCACTCCTTCTAAAGCTCTCAAAAGCATCAAGAAAGTCCATGCGCTTTTGAAATGTGACATCAGGCAATGTAGGATCATCTTCTTGAAGTCTCTTAAATGCCATAGGATGAAGAGTGATATTAGTGGCAATGGGAGTTCTTGTTTTCCTTGTATCTTCATACAATTTGCATGCAAATATCTTATCGAGCTTTCTTTGATTTGTGAACAATGAAGCTCGATCAATAAGCATTGTGGCCATGCTGAATTGTGAAAATCCCCAAATGTATCCCTCATCCTCTGGAGGATGTAAGTCTGCCACACTTATAGAAAAGTCTTCGAGACTTGTATCTTCTTCTTGCTGATCTTCCTCTTCATCGCTATCCAATTTTTTGCCTGGTTTTAAATAGCCTGCACTCGAGTGATCTGCACGTGGAGTAGGAGTTATTTTTGCTCTCTTTCTGGGAATAGCTATAGCACTTGAGTCTGCTCCACGATCACTCCTTCTTGTTCTTGTAGTTGCAGCAGTCGATGGCGTAGGTACAGTTGGAGATATTGTAGTTACACTTGTGGAGTTACCGAAGTTACCACCACAGATATTGACGGTATTTGAGGGTTATATGTTATAGATGGCATACTTAGTGCTGCTGAAGGTTCAACACCACCACTTGGAAATGCATCCCACATTTTCTTCAATGCTTCTAAGGCATTAAGTAATTCTTGGGATCCCTCAATTGAATATGGTAACGGCTTCAAGAAGTGCTTCGGAGTAACTCGTAACTTGTAAACCACCTCGTCATTCTTTCCTTGGCACACAATTTCTATCAAATTGTTTTCTTTAATATTGATGTTTGATACCATGCCACCATTTCTTACTGCCTCTGCAGAATATTTCGGGCTTGATATGTTCTCTGAAGTGATCACCAAAAAATACTTTGATTTGCGCTCCATAAAATACCCAGCATGTTCAAGGTATTTGAAAGACACCTTGGAACCAAAACTGGAAGCCATGGAAGCCATAGTTTTCTGAAAAACAATCAAAAATAAAAAATGAGAAATACAATGATTTTCAAACTCAAAATATTAAATAAATTTTTAATTAAATATTCTTTTAAGTTTTATTTATTTTTAATTTTTAAAATAAAATATTTTTTTTCCTTTTTAATTATTTTATTTTAATTAATTAGTTTATTTTTATATTTAAAATTTAATTTAATTTTTTGATTTTTTTTAAGTTTTATTTATTTTAACTTTTTTAATTTTGACGGGACAGGGTGCAGGGAAAGCATGGGGAAGGGGGAGCGAGAGGGGATAGGGCAGGAGGCGGCGGGGAGGGGGCACGGGCGAGGACGGGGAGGGGGCGTGGGGCAAGGGGGAGGTGGAGGGGGCTCGGGCGGGGAGGGGGAGGTGGAGGGGCATCACCACCCCCGCAACAGGTGAGCCCCTCCCCCTCCCCGCCTGTGCCCCCTCCCCCTTGCCCCATGCCCCACGCCCCCTCCCCCTTACCCTCCCCGCGCCCGCCGCCCCCTCCCCTTGCTCGCCCTCTTGCCCTCCCCACGCCCCCTCCCCCTTGCCCTTCCCGCGCCCACCCCCTTCCCTTCTCCCTTGCCCCCCACGCTCGCCCCACCCCACCTCCCTCCTTGCCCGGCCCACACCGCACCACCTCTCCCTTTGCCCGCACCGCACTGCCCCACCTCTCCCTTTGCCCTGGGGGTGATGCCCCCCTCCCCGCCCCCCCACCTATTGCGCACGCAACAGGTGAGGGGGGCGATGCCCCCCTCCCCGCCCCTCGCCTGCCCCCTTGCCCTCCCCACGCCCCCTTTCTCACCCCTCACCCGCCCCCTTACTCTCCCTACCCCGGGCCCGTCCCCTTGCCCTCCCCACGCCCCCCCCTTCCCTCCGCCCGCCCCCTTGCCCTCCCCACACCCCCCCTTCCCTTCCCCCTTGCCTCTCCCCTTGCCCTCGCCCCACACCTGTTACGTGCACAACAGGTGGGGGTGCACGCGACAGGTGAGGGGGGCGATGCCCCCCTCCCTGCCCCTCGCCCGCCCCCTTGCCCTCCCCACCCCCCCCTTCCCTCCGCCTGCCCCCTTGCCCTCCCCACGCCCCCCCTTCCCTTCCCCCTTGCCCCTCCCCTTGCCCCCGCCTCGCACCTGTTGCGCACGCGACAGGTGAGGGGGGCGATGCCCCCTCCCCCCCCTCACCTGCCCCCTTGCCCTCCCCGCCCGCCCCGCCCATCGCCCGCCCCCTTGCCCTCCCCGCCCCTCGCCTGCCCCTCGCCCTCCCCACGCCCCCCCCTTCCCTCTGCCTGCCCCCTTGCTCTCCCCATGCCCCCCCCTTCCCTTCCCCTTGCCCCTCCCCTTGCCCCCTGTTGCGTGCGCAACAGGTGGGGGATCCCCCCCACCTGTTGCGCCAACAGGTGAGGGGGCGATGCCCCCCTCCCTGCCCCTCGCCCGCCCCCTTGCCCTCCCCGCCCCCCTCGCCTGCCCCCTTGCCCTCCCCATGCCCCCCCCTTCCCTCCGCCCGCCCCCTTGCCCTCCCCACGCCCCCCCTCCCCTTCCCCCTTGCCCCTCCCCTTGCCCCCTGTGCCCACGCCCCCCTTCCCTCCGCCCTCCGCCCGCGGGCGGAGGGAGGGGGGGCCGTGGGGAGGGCAAGGGGGTGGGCGAGGGGAGGGCGAGGGGGGCGGGGAGGGCAAGGGGGCAGGCGAGGGGCGGGGAGGGGGGCATCGCCCCCCTCCCCGCGCCCCCTTGCCCTCCCCGCCCCCCTTGCCCTCCCCACAACCCCCCCCCTTCCCTCCACCTACCCCCTTGCCCTCCCCATGCCCCCCCCTTCCCTTCCCCTTGCCCCCCCCCCCGTGCCCGCCCCCTGCCCCTTCCGTCGGGGCAGGGAGCGGGCGCGGGGGGGGGCAAGGGGGAAGGGGGAGCGACGACAGGGAGAGGGGAAGGGGAAGGGGCAGTGGCAGGGGGCGGGCACGGGGGGCAAGGGGGAAGGGAAGGGGGCGAGAGGAGGGAAGGGGACGGGGGCGGGCAAGGGGGAGGGGAAGGCAGCGCGGGGCGGGGGACAAGGGGAGGGGAAGGGGAATGGGGCAGGACGGGCAGAGGGAAGGGAGTAGGGCAAGGGGGAGGGGAAGGCAGTGGGACGGGGAGGGAAAGGAGAGGAGGGGAAGGGGCCTTGGGGAGGGAGGAGAGGGGAAGGGGGAAGGAAAGGGAAGGGAGGGGAGAAGCGGGAGGAGAGGGGAAGGGGAGGGGAGAGAGAAAGTTGGAGAAGAGGGAGGGAGGGAGTACCTGAGTGGAGAGGTGGTGGAGCTCCAGGAAAGTTGTGAGAGAGAATAAGAGAGTTGTGAGACAGAATGAGGAGAAGTAGAGTTTTATAGGAAATGAATAGCTTTTAGGTCAAGTCAGCTTTTTTTAGTTTTTAAGGTTTTTTTAGTTCTTTTAGGTTCACTATAAGTAGAACATTCTTCATTCTCTCTTTCATTCAAAGATCATTCGTTTACACTCCACGCTTCTCTCCTCTGATCAACCTGTTGCAGGATTCGCAAAAATTTTCAAAATGTTGCAAGAGGTGAGTTCATTTTCTAACCTATTGCGTACGCAAGAACTTCTAAGAATCAAGTTTTTATAAAATTGAATTTTTTTTTCAAATCTGATCTTTTTCTCAAAAACTTGTGTGTACGCAACAACTTAAAAAGCCATTTTAGCATTCAATCTTTTTTTCCACAAATTTTTCTCTTTAACTTAAACTCTCACAACCCCTCCCTACCTATTGCGTACACAACAACTTCAAAACATAATTTAACACTCAAACCCTACCTATTGCATATGCAACAACTTCAAAACAAAATTTAATCATAAATCTCTCAAAAAAACTCATCAACCAAAAAAAACAATCTATTACAAATTTCTCTCTCAACCTCAAAGCCACTCAAACCTCCCTACCTATTGCGTACGCAACAACTTCAAAACAAAATTTAATCATAAATCTCTCCAAAAAACTCCTTAAAAAAAAAAAACAATCTGTTATACATTTCTCTCTCAACCTCAAAACCACTCAAACCTCCCTACCTATTGCGTACGCAACAACTTCAAAACAAAATTTTATCATAAATCTCTCAAAAAAACTCCTTTAAAAAAAAAAACAATCTATTACACATTTCTCTCTCAACCTCAAAACCACTCAAACCTCCCTACCTATTGCGTACGCAACAACTTTAAAACAAAATTTTATCACAAATCCTCCAAAAAACTCTTCTCACGACACTTTATTACAAATATCTCGATCAACCTCAAAACCACTCAAATGTCCCTACCTATTGCGTACGTAACAACTTCAAAACAAAATTTAATCATAAATCTTTTCAAAAAACTTTTCTCACTACACTTTATTAATATAAGAAATCCATTTATAATATTTTTACTCCATAATATAATAAATTTTTATTAACTAATGTTAAAATATAATTTTGCTAAAAATATATATTATTAATCTATAAATTAATATAAATATTATATAATTATTAAATAAATAAATATATAAATACATTAATTTAAAAAAAAAGTTAAAAGGGAGGTCTTCTAGCATATGTGCTTTATATAATACTTACTCTTAAAACAATGAAGAATTAGTGAATATATTGCTCTTCTATTATTAACTTAAAAACTAATATAAATATAAATTAATTATTATATAAATTTAAATAAATATATAAATAATTAATATTATACATTAATAACATTTAAAATTATGTAGATTATATACTAATAATCTTTCAATTTTAAAAAGTAGTCAATAAAAGAATTAAATTAATTTTAAAAATAAGAAAATATTAAAATTTACACACTTACTTTTAGCATGTATGCTTTTATTCCATGTGTATAATACTTGTTAGTTAGTCGAAGAATGAAAAATTAGATAATGTATTTGTAAGGTAGGTATTTAAAACCATGGAATCTAGAAGACTACAGTATCATTGCATCCATAACATTTTTTTACTTTAGTAACCATCAGATATCCATGATTCCATGTGTATAATACTTGTTAGTTAGTCGAAGAATGCAAAATTAGATAATGTATTTGTAAGGTAGGTATTTAAAACCATAGAATCTAGAAGACTACAGTATCATTGCATCCATATCATTTTTTTACTTTAGCAACCACCAAATATCCATGGTATCCATGATATGGAATACATTTTCTTAGAATGTCCATGATATGGAATACATATTTCTTCGAATATTTCTTATCACATACTTTTTCATTTCTTCTCATACACCATGCAGCATGAATGTAAGAAAATATGAATTGGTGTGCTTTTAGCCTATGTACTTGTTCCTAATCAGTAGGATACTTTGACTAGGTAGGCTTGTAACTACTTAAAGTAAAGCCTTTGCAAAGGATCATACCTTTTGATACACCATGCAGCATGAATGTAAAAAAATATGAATCGGTGTGCTTTTAACCTATGTGCTTGTCCCTAATCAGTAGGATACTTTAACTAGGTAGACTTATACTTACTTAAAGTAAAGCCTTTGCAATGTATCGTACCTATAAACAAAACACTTTGGAAAGCATATAACATATAGTCTATATATATCTAAACTAAATACTTTAGAATGCATATTTTATATAGTCTATATATCTTAAATCTTACACCCTAAATCTTAAATCCTAAAGTTCCCTAAATCTTAGGTTATATAATCTAAGCTCTTAAACTTATATAATAGTTATAATCCCTAAACCTTAAACCCTAATCCTTATAACTTAAATTCTAAAACCTAATTTTCAATTCTAAACCCTAGATTCTACACTCTAAGCTCATGATCTTATATACTAAACCTTAAAACCTAAATCCTAAACCCTAAAACAATAATCGTAAACCCTAAAAGCTAAACCCTAAACCCTATATTTTTAACGCTAAACCCTAAACCCTAAATCCTAAACCCTAACCCTAAAAATATAATCATAAACACTAAACCCTAAACACTAAATCTTAAATCCTAAGCCCTAAATCCTTAACCCTAAATACTAAATCCTAAACCCCAACCCTAAAATACAATAAAAATTTTATGATTTTTCTCGATTTGTGCAACATGTTAGATATACCCCCAACCTATTGCTTGAGCAACAAGTTGGGGGGTATATTTGACCTGTTGCACAAATCGAGAAATTTCTCGATTTGTGCAACAGGTCGGATATACCCCCCAACCTGTTGCTCAAGCAACAGGTTGGGGGATATACCCCCAACCTGTTGCTCAAGCAATAGGTTGGGGGGTATATCCAACATGTTGCACAAATCAAGAAAATTCTCGATTTGTGCAACATGTTGGATATACTCCTCAACCTATTGCTTGAGCAACAGGTTGGGGGATATATCCAATCTATTGCACAAATCAAGAAAATAATCATACTCCTCAACCTATTGCGTGAGCAACAGGTTGGGGGATATATCCAATCTATTGCACAAATCAAGAAAATAATCAAGAATTTTCTTGATTTGTGCAATAGATTGGATATATCCCCCAACCTGTTGCTCAAGCAATAGGTTGAGGAGTATATCCAACATGTTGCACAAATCAAGAAAATTCTCGATTTGTGCAACATGTTGGATATACTCCTCAACCTATTGCTTGAGCAACAGGTTGGGGGATATATCCAATCTATTGCACAAATCAAGAAAATTCTTGATTTGTGCAACAGGTTGGATATACCCCCAACCTGTTGCTCAAGCAATAGGTTGGGGGAATATCCTATTGCTCAAGCAACAGGTTGGGGGTATATCCAACCTGTTGCACAAATCAAGAAAATTCTCGATTTGTGCAACATGTTGGATATACCCCCAAGGTTGGGGGTATATCCAACACCTTGGGGGTATATCCAACATGTTGCACAAATCGAGAATTTTCTTGATTTGTGCAATCAAGCAACAGGTTGGGGGTATATCCAATCTGTTGCACAAATCAAGAAAATTCTCGATTTGTGCAACAGGTTGGATATAACCCCAACCTGTTGCTCAAGCAACAGGTTGGGGGAATATCCCCCAACCTGTTGCTCAAGTATATCCAACCTTTTGGACAAATCTAGAATTTTTGAGCAATAGTAGAATTTTTGAGCAACAGGTTGGGGGTATATCCAACCTGTTGCACAAATCTAGAAAATTCTAGATTTGTGCAACATGTTGGATATACCCCCAACCTGTTGCTCAAGCAACAGGTTGGGAGATATATCCAACAACAGGCCTCCAACCTATTGCTTGTGGGATTTATCCAACAACAGGCCTTCAGGTTGGGGGGTATATCCAACCTGTTGCACAAATCGAGAATTTTCTTGATTTGTGTAACAGATTGGATATATCACCCAACCTGTTGCTTGAGCAATGGGTTGGGGGATATATCCAACAACAGGCCTCCAACCTGTTGCTTGGGGGATATATCCAACTGTTGAACCTGTTGCTTGGGGGATATATCCAACTACTGCTCAACCTTGCACAAATCAAGATTTTTCAGTTGTAGGTTGGATATATTTCCCAATTGTATATCAAATTGTTGCACAAACAAGAAAAATTCTTGATTTATGTAATAAGTTGGATATATCCCCCAACCTCTTGCTTGATATATCCAACCGGTTGCTCAAGCAACACGTTGGGGGATATATCCAACCTATTGCACAAATTAAAAAAATTCATTAAATTTTGGTTGTATTTTAGGGTTAAGGTTTAGGGTTTAAGATTTAAGATTTAGGATTTAGGATTTAAGATTTAGGGTTTAGGATTTAGAGTTTAGGGTTTAAGGTTTAGGATTTATTGTTTAGGAGTTTAGGATTTAGGGTTTAGGAATTAAATGTTTAAAGTTTAGGATTTATGGTGGTTAAGATGTTTTGGTATTAATTATTTAAAGTTTAGGATGTAGGGTTTAGGTTAATGCCTTCTCTACTAGTTTTGATATAGAAGTTATTAAGTAATAATAAGCTCAATGATTATTTATTAAATGTTCATTTTGAGTTGCTAATTTACTTTTATACATAAAACAGGTATTCACCCTAATAGAGGGTATGGATGTGGTGTTATATAAGAAGAATGAAGTGGTGGCTTTTGGACGAATTCATAGTCTTGATCCTATGAATGTGTGTCATTTTCAACGTTGTGGTGAGAGAAGATGTGTAGTGATAATCACCAACGTTGTAAATCCTAAAGTACATTTAAAATATCCACATGGAGACTTTGAAACATTGGGAGATATCTTACAATGTGACATATTTGATATGCAAGCACACAGAACACTCTGGGACCAAGACGAAATTGTTCCAAAGACATACTTTCAAGATATCAAGAAAACTTATATCCAGGAGGAAAAAGTACAGATGTTATCTTGCTCCGGAGAAGTTTTAGCAATTGGCAACTTTAAGGGCTATGCTCAGAGTTTTCTTTGTATAGTGGAGATAATTAAGTTGACTAGTGCAGGTGTCATTCGAAATGCAATGGATAGTACTTCACAATTAGACGTCCATAATACTACGTCTCAACTACAAGTTCATAGTACTTGTAAATGGGGGTTAGCTTTCTTGAAATCAAGTTTGCCCAAGACAGTTTCCTTCAATGTCATGGAAGACACAACAGAATATTATCAGAAGAAAAATACTATAACACAAATGGGATCCAAATTGATAAGAAGCTATAGTAGTAATCAAGAGCATCATAGTGGCATGCTCATAGGTATCGAGGACATTATAGTAACAGATGTTGATGTAGAAAAGGTTTCTTGTGTTGCAAGTGACTCAAATATACTCACTGGTATAGAAGACTTGTCTTGTGTTGCAAGTGACTCGAACAGGCTCACTGGTATAGAAGACTTGTCATGTGTTGCAAGTGACTCGAACAGGCTCACTTGTATAGAAGATTTATCCTGTGTTGGAAGTGACTCGAACAGGCTCACTGGTATAGAAGACTTGTCTTGTGCTGCAAGTGACTCAAACATGCTTATTGATATAAAAGATAGAAGATGTGTTGAGAATAATAAGATGGGACCACAAAGAAAAATACGTGCAAAGGTCGATGGGATAAGTGATGCAATAACAGGAATTGATGATATTAGTGACAATGATCATGATGTTACCACTCGAATACAAGGCAAAAGGGGCAGAGAATCTGGGACTTGTCATGTTGTTCGTAATATTGTTGCTAGCATGCCACAGAATATAGATGGGAGAATCTTGAGTTACGAAGGAGAAACAGTTCAACCACAAAATTCAAGAGGCATTGGCAACAAATTGACATCAATGAACATGTCGACCAGATTGCCATTTCCAAGATATTATAAGGTATCAAATAATTCTCAAGCCTACACAACATTTGATTATAAAGATGAAGATTCAAGGGAAATGGATTCGAGGTTTGATGGTCTTACAACTAGAAAATGCAAGACACTATTTACAAAAAGAAAGTAGTGAGTGTGAAGGGGCGAAGAATCATGGCATCAATTCCAGAACCAAAGAGACATGTGATGCTATCCGAGGAGAATATGGAAAGGATGCTTATGCAAGTTTGTTGCAAGAGACTTTGCATTAGAAAAGTTGGGAAAGATGATTGTGCAGCCATACGCCTTGGTATTTGGAGTAAGACAGCACCTAATAGACATAACTATCTTCTTCAAGAGTTTTCATGCTGTCTTCATCAAGGCACTAATCAAGATTTGAGCACAGGACACTGTAAACCTAGATTGAAACCCATGGTTAATGGGAGACCCATTTGCAATCGAGGATATCAATGGTTAACTGGACTATCACATGGCACATACTGGACCATCTGGGCAGAGGTGAAAGAAAAAGTTATTCATACAATTCATGGAAATACCTACAAGATTAAATGCCATGGAAGCACTATAAATGCAACCACAACATTAAAGCAAGTTCTCGAAGACCATGCATTACCGCAGCCTCATCTTCAACAAACAATGCTAGATGGACGTGTCGAATGCCAACAACATCTTCCTTTAGGAATGACAAAGAAGGTCGTCCTAGAAACTGTCAATAAAACTTTACAAGACAGAGACGAGAGCATGATTTCACGATCAACCTTGTACAAAATTTGGCGTAGAGATTTTTGCCATGTCAAGACACCATCAAAGCAAAGGATGTCAAAATGTAAGACATGTGATGAATTAAAAAATGCCATTGAACATAGTAAATGTGAGCAGCAGCGAGGAAGATATATTAAATGGCGATCAATCCATTTATGTCATGTGCAGGATGCTCGAAAGTTGTATGCTTCTTGGAGAGAGGAAGCTATTTCACATGTCGATAAGTCCATGTGCATCACCATTGATGGCATGGACCAGAATACAACCACTTTGCCATGATATAGACGTATCCCACCAGCATTGGAGGGCAAACGTGGACTAAAAACACACTTGTGTGGAGTATTAGTAAATGGATACCGAATCTTTTGTGATGTATGGATTGATAGTTTGCATGACCATGATAGTAACCAGGTTGTTACATCAATCATGAAAGCAATAAGAAAGGTCAGAGATGCTCGCGGATGTTTGCCTAACACATTGCGAATACAAGCTGATAATTGTTGGAGAGAGAACAAGAATAAATATATATTTGCTTTATGCTCTATGCTGGTTGGTTTGAAAATATTTGAAGAAGTGGAAGTTGGCTTTCTTCTTGTCGGCCATACACATGAAGACATAGATCAAATCTTCAGTGTTATCTCTAGTGAGTTGAAGGCAATGGATGTTTTGACAATGGAGGATATGCTATTTCGAATTGGGAAAAAAATTGGAGGTTCTCGCAAGGAAGAATCAGAAGTGGCTATCTTAGAGAGGATGGTAGATTGGAGAGCATTCATAGAGCCACATTTACAAACAGGAGATGATGCCCTAATAGGACACACAAATCCACACTACTTTCGGTTTCACATGCATAACAATATTCCAGTGATGCAATGGAAGCACTACTCAGTAGATGGAGATCATTTATGGAGTGAGTCATATGCTTTATTACAACGAATAATTCCATTGGAGGAAACTAGATTTGTTCTTGCAAAAAACAAATCACTTGACATAGATGAAATGAAAGGGCTAAAAGCCTTCATTAAACATCTTCAAAGTATGATGCAGAAATATCCTGAGCAATGAACTAAGAATTTGGAGACAATTAAATCAACTGAAGCACTTATCCAATCTTTAGAAAGACAAGAAAACTTAATGTGCATTGAATACTCTGAATCCTTTTGGCCGGAACAAGCTAGGTCACCAAGTTTTCCTTTGGATATAAATATGTTAGTAGATATGGAGGAAGCAGAGGAATGCCTTTTACCTTGAAAATATTGTGGCAAGAAGGGAGACAAACCCTTACCAGAGTTTATACCATGTAATGAGATTGAAGAGGGTCTATTTGTTCCAGTTTGGGCATCTGATCCAGGTTCAGAGTTGGATGACCAAGGTGGTCCAATTTGGGTTGCAAAGGTTGCTAAGATAGAAAGGGATGACAAGGGAACTCCTATAACATTTACAACTTTATGGTATGAACCAAAGCCATTGAAAAACTCCCGAGAAGATATACAATAAAACAACTCTATGAGGGATGCTTGCAAAAGAAACGTGAATGGGTTCCAAATAATGAGGGATTAACAGAGGTGGAAGTCAATAGCATTATTCATTGCTGGAAATCGAGGACACGAAGTTTTAAAAAGAAGCATGGATACAATGTTGAAAAATGTATCACAATCCCTGATCCAAGTCGTGCCCATATTAAACATCATTTGGCAAGACTTGACCCATCAAGCTCAAATACATTACATGAATCTGATGACTCTAAACGAGATTCAGATGCATAAGATAATGTTTTGTATGCTTTTTTCCATACAAATGGTGTATCTATACACCACCAATAAGATAATTTATTGTATGGTTTGTTTTTAAAAAAAGGGTGTATCTATACACCACTTATATATTGAATTCAACAAACTCTTTTTTTTCAAAAAAATGGTGTATCTATACACCACTTATATGTTGAATTCAACAAACTCTTTTCATATGGTGTCATATTTTCACTTCATAGTGTTAAAATTGAAGTTGAGTTAGGAGACTACTATTATTATTATTATAGTTATTGGATGGGGGCACCATGCATGAGTTTGGGAATTATAGCTTCACTGAGCCATTTTTTTTAAAATTAGAGGTTACCACTTGACTTTTTACTAGCTTAATAAGGCCATATTTGTATATAAGTGACCCATTTAGTGCTCAAAAAAACCCAATTTTTTAGCTCACTAAGTGAAGTTGAGTGGAGAGGATATGCTCCAAAAAAAAGTCCAAACCAAGAGAGAAAGTCCAAAAATTTTGAATAGTGTGTTAGAGAGGATAAAGAAGAGAAGAAAAGAGAGAAAAATATAGGAAAAGAGAGAAGAAAAGAGAGGCAAATCCTTTTCTTAGAAGTGGAAGTGGAAAGGGAAAGGGAAGAGGAAAGAGAAAGGAAAGGAAAGGGAAGGGAAGAGAAGGGAAGGGAAGGGTCTAAAACTGTCGAAGCGCGTCTATAGACGTGTCTAAGAAGCACGTCTATTTTCGCATATAATAGCACGTCTACAGACGTGGCTATCTATTTTTGAAAACAGAGTAGCTGCATCTATTATAGATGTGCTCGTAGATGCAGTTTTAGGCACGCTCTTAAATGCATCTATAGACGCGCTCCTATAGATGGACTATTCTAAAAACTCAAAAAGGACATGCGCCTGACACAAAAGCGCAACACTGGTACCAAAAACATTGGTTTCTTGGATACGACAAAGGACGAATCCAAAGAGAGCAACTTTCAAAGAAGATCAACCGTAAAGAGACTCACCTTGGATAGAGGTATGAAAGCTTTGTTGAGAGATATGTTGCCATGAGCACATAGATTAAAGGGCTAAGGTATGGTATAGGAATGTATTAAAGTAGCCACCCTAAGATGTGGACTACATGATGTGGAGATGTGGATCAAGGATATCCACAAGGAGAGATGTGGATCAGAGGATCCCACAAGTGTTGACTATTCAAAGGGCACTCCCTATATAAAAGGCCTATCATGTATTGTTGAGTACACACACACACTTTTGCAATAGATTGAGTATTTTCTATGTCTCTCATGGAGTTTCTTCTATGGTTTGATCCCCCTTGATCTTTTGCTGATTCCACGTTGCACTACCTAGGATAGCACGATCCAGACTTTAACATGGATTCAGAGCATAGGTCTAGCTCTCTTAGATTAGTTTTAAACATAGTTGGGTATTGTTGTTTTGATTCATTTTGGTTGAAAAATTTTCATCCATAGGTTTTCCCTCATTTTGATTCTTCTCTTGAGAAATTCATGAGAAAGGTACTTTAGAGAGTTTTGAGTGCTGGAACATTCTATTGTGTAAGGTCAACAAACATGGCCTAGAAACCTATTTATGGAAGAAAATAAAATAGAGCCAATCCTTGTTGTTGTGGCAAGCAACCGTGAGTAGAGGACCTATGACTACAACAAATCGCCGGTCTCCACAATGAGATGTCCTTCGCAGCATGGATGCGTACCTCTACTTCTTTTGTGAAGCAACCCCTGCTCTTAGCCTCATCCTTTCATTCCTAGATTCGCGTCTATTGCTGCTCGGCTTCAAAGCATAACGATAAGGCTCAAACCTGCCACAGCACAGTCTCTACCTTCTTTTCCACTCTTTAGCTATTTTGGATCCTTATATTGTCATTCCTTCCAGAATCCATGGAGCAGAGAAGGCATTCCACCAAGATTCATCCATAGTTTTGGCTTTCAAATGGTACCATCTGAGGTGGATCACGGGCTCAAATCTCTTGAGCATTTGTCACTCGTTTTTAAGGTCTACAAGGAGCTCGAGTCCAATATTGGTTTCTTCGACAAAATGCTCATTGAATTCATCGGCGATCTCAACCAGCAGAGCGACAAGCACGAGACCTTCACCTAGAAGCTCAAAGAAGACGGAGCCATCCTCCCTCACATGCAAATTTGGCTTAGGTGTTGACCTAGCTTGGATGGGACATCGTTGCACACCCAGCACACTTGAGTCCATCTCAAACGATCTCACAACAGCGCATGCAACCCTGCAACATAGCCCAAAGCTCCCTCGACTCGTCGGCTAGACTCATCAAGCAACGACCAACATTAATAGGTTTCTGCAGCTCAGCTACATACAGCCAACAATGACATCTTCTACAAGCTCCTCCATATGCCTCACAAAAGCCATGACTCCACTTCTTCAAACGAGGTGACGCCTTCGCTCTCCTCCATCGCCGTTCGCATTGTCGGCACACCTCCATCGAGCCTCCATCGCCGTTCACGTCGTCAGCACAGAGAAGCTTCAAAGCTTCTTCTATGTTTTCTCCCTAAGGTGAGACCTTAGGACATGTGGCAACTATAGCAGAAACACGTGGCAAGATATAATATTACCCGGGTAAGGTTAATAAACCTTGGGTTGGGAGTGGTTAATTCTTTGCCACGTGGTAGAGAGTTGGTCAAACTAACTGTGGTTCAGTTAAATCATGATTAAAGGCTTAAGGTTAGGCTACCAAGTGCCACCTAAGCACAGTCACTTTGTAAGCACAGGTCTGCAAGCAGCATATGAATCCCTTTGCCACATCATCAAGGCCCCCTCTCCTTCATAGAAACTTCGACAAGGCATAACTTCTAATCCAAGAAGAATTTGGACACGCTCCAAAAAGGAAAAGTGATCATCTTTTCAAGCTCTACAAGCCTATTGGATCAAAATCATTGTTAGTAATTAGACACTGCCATTGAAGCAAAATAAAGCTCATGGTAAGACCTTTGCAACAAATGGTAAAGAACTGCATGAATGCTTACATGCCAAAAACACAAGTGCATGAGATGACCATAGCAAAAATCATGGCATCCACACACAAAGCATCAAAGAACATGGAAGAACAAAGCATCATGCATGAAGCTACACAAGGAAGAAGATTACAGATTGAAAAACCAGCAAGTGAACTAGGTGGAATCGTCATCAAGCCATGAGCCAAATGGTGACATCAATGGAATGTTTTGAGAAACAAAAACCCTTGCCAACCTTGCCTATATGTTTGTAATCAAACCTGACCACCTGAGAGTAGCTATGAAAGCACCCAGGGGAGGTATTGACATGTAAAATCCACAATTGACCACCTTAAGTAGCAATGCATGCACTAAGGGGAGGTGATGGAATGTAACTCACCTCTGACCACCTTGCGGTAGCCAAAGGATCACGGCACCAAGGGGAGGTGTTGAGAGATATGGTGCCATGAGCACATAGATTAAAGGGCTAAGGTATGGTATATGTATTAAAGTAGCCACCCTAAGATGTGGACTACATGATGTGGAGATGTGGATCAAGGATATCCTCAAGGAGAGATGTGGATCAGAGGATCCTATAAGTGTTGACTATTCAAAGGGCACTCCCTATATAAGAGGCCTATCATGTATCGTTGAGTACACACACACACTTTTGCAATAGATTGAGTATTTTCTACCATATGTCTCTCATGCAGTTTCTTCTATGGTTTGATCCCCCTTAATCTTTTGCTAATTCCACGTTACACTAGGAGAGCACGATCCGGACTTTAACAAGCTTCTTGTCCTTCTTCAAAGTTGCTTCTCTTTCTTATCTTCCTTGTTCACCCTTTGCTTCTCTTTTTTCTTTTCCTTGTTCACCCTCTTCTCTTGTGTGCTTGGAGATGATTGTGTAAGCCTGGAAGTAAGTGTGGGTGCCTGGAGATAAGTGTGGGTGCTCGGAACTGTGTCTGTTAATAGCAAAGCAAGCCGCACGAAGCTTAAAGTATGTGAAGAAAAGCAAAACAAGTGTGCTAAAAGTAGATTTGAAAACCGCATCTATAAGCACATCTAAATGTGCATCTATACACGTGTCTAAATACACGTGTAATTACACGTCTAAATACATAGAGCAGATGCAATTTTAGACATGCCTATAGATGCGCACCATAGAACAGACAGACGCAGTTTTAGACGTGCCTATCAAGGATGATTTTTTCGTGTTAGTTTCGTTAATAGGCGAAAGTCTTATATGGCTTGTGAAAGTTTGTATGCTTTTTTAAAAACATAAGCTTAGTATATTTGCCACAATTTGAAACTAAAATTAAAAAAAGAGCTAGGTTTAGCCTTTAAGATTATAAAATTATAAATAAGGTCCATGAAAATTCGACAAAGTTTTATATAATAAAATAAATATATTTGGAAACTTTTGCCTACATATTATATATACAATTTAGATAATAATGTGGAGGTTTTATCTATTTGAACATGAAGCCGTTTGATATTGCATAAAATGTAAATGCAATGTACTATTGTTGCCAATATATCCAAGACAGTACAAATTGAATTAAATACTCAATCAATACCTTAACTAGACCAATGCATGGCCTTATATCCAACATACATTCGGCTAACTTAAGCCTATGGTAGGCCCATCACTAGCACTATGTCTATCCTTCATCAAGTCATATAGTAGGGATATATCTCTCCATGCTTCTATCTTCAACAAGGACATGGAAGGACACTACATAGATAGGTAAACATAAGCAACAAGTAGATTCTTAGCAAGAAGAATCAAATGATTAAAATGACACAAAATTAAAGAATGAAATTTTCTATAATGGCCTGGTAGAAGGTGTCTTGCTAGATATTTTAAGTATTTCTTTAGTCGCAGTTTAGGATTGCAAAAAGTAGGTAAATTTTCAACTAAATTAATGAATAGAGCTAGAGTAGTGAATATACAATAAGTCATGTATTTAGTTGTGTGTGTGTGTGAAAATCTAACTTTAATTTCATCATCTACTTCTATACATTTATATATTTAGAAATTTATCACAATGCAAAGAACTTGCCAGTCAATAGAGGCTTTAAATATAAATCTACCCCTCAAGCATTCTCATATATTTAGTACACTTAAGCCATCTATCCAGTCTCACAATCTTGTATAATGGAAGATTCTATAGATTTATGACAAGAAATAAGAAGAAATGAACTAAAATAAAATGCCACATGCAAATACTTAAATATATGTATCAATGCATAGGGGGACATACTCTATTTCTATTTTCACGCAAACACACACACACACACACACACACACACACACACACACACACACACACACACATGTTGTTGGTCTTGGCATTGAAGTCCCATATGAGCAAGACCTCTCCTAGCTACATGCCCCTCTAGATGTCCTCATGGAGTGCTAAGGAAGGTAAGATATGTCCCTAGAGATTGTCTTAATATAATTCAATGTCTGTGGGGATACATAACATGTTGTAATCCCCTCTCTCTCCCAACTCGCTTTAGGGATGCACATTGATGAATGAGCAAAGGGTGACAGTGGAAGAAAGGAACAATTAAGAAACCCCATCTTTTGCCATGTCTATATTAGCCCACCCATGTCCCCAACCCAATCCCATACCCACATTAGCCATCCAGCCCCGTGTGGGCATCATTTTGTCCTATCAAGACGTGTGCTCTTGATTTTTATTAGCCTTTCTATCTTGATCTCTATATCTGTAATCTTCATGGAAATGCCACCCTTGTGAACCCTTTGGATCATCAGTCATTACTTAATCAAACGACAATGTCCCCAACATGATGGGCGAGGAAGCTTTGCTAATGCGCTAATGCACATCTTTTTTGTTGAATAGCTTTTGTAGTCCTAGGTTACATTGACAACATTGATGCACAATGGGCAAAGGATATTGCATAATCTCTTACAATATTGGCCAATTGTTCCTAGGTTTGTAGTAGGTTTGAGTCACAAAATTGATGTACAATGCACAAAGGGTATTAACTTTGTCTTTAAACATTCCTCTATCTAATGTATGCCAAGTGGCCATGTGCAGGCACTTGAGTTTAGGGGCCAACTCATGTTTGATCTTTCTCCTTTCTGGCTTAGCTTGCGGCTTGCATATGTGTGTGTGTGTGTGTGTGTGTGTGTCTATGATTGATTGTCTTAAATTAGACAAAGGTAATGTTATTTATCCATTAGATTAAGGTTGTTTTCTTATAATATTATATATAAATAAATAAATATAGCCTAACTTGGTACCGCTTTAGTCGGCCATAGTGTGCTATTTAAGGTGTGCATAAGGATATAAATATAAATACACACACACACATGCATGCATGCATATTTAAAGATATATCTTTATAAGTATACACACACATGCATGCATGCATGCATATTTAAAGATATATCTTTATAAGTATATATAATTAACCTACCATATATAAGTATCATTAAAAATATTTTTGTAATTTTTAGAGAGTTATATTTGCATGTATATATATAAATAAATAAATACACACACACACACTATAACCTTGGGGATCCTTGTGATCAATGGGTGCACATATAGTTTTACACACTTTAATGGCTCTACATGGAGGCAAGAAGAGCATGGGGGGTATTTGGAAGAATTGGGAATTGTTCACTTGATCTGTTTCATTTTCCTCTCGACGAAGAGCATTCACACCTTACTTGTTCCATTTGTCCCATTCTGTTAACATTTTTGTTGGGATGGAGATGGGATGTGGCATTAGGTGTATTATGGAGAGGGAAATATTTGATGACCCTTGCACACCATCAATGCCTACTAGCCTTTTGTGTATTGGGACTGGAATATGGGTTAGAAGGACCACCATGTACAGTGTACTTGAGACATATGACTAGTGTGCATGGTGGAAGGACATATCTAATTTTTATGGAGGAATGGGGCTCTAATGTCCATTGGAGGAATGGAGCTCTAGTAAATATTATTCCTTGGATTAGAGAGACGAGAGATGAAGGACTCACAAGAGACATAAAATAGGATTGAAGATATTGCATGTACTTACTCATGTTAGAAGGAATCTAATGTGAAAAGATCAAATGTGGATATGTTTTAAATATTAGGGAAGGACATTTTATACTTGGGACTAGTGACTAGTATGGGAGTTATGGAGGAATGCTAGGGCAGTATGGCCTTGAGAAGGATGGCCCATTGATTACTTTGGGGAGTACATCTCCTTCCCCTCCACTTCATGCTTTGGCCAACCATAGTCCTCAATGGCCCAATCTTTGCACAGGGAGACTCTTTTTTTTTTGGATGAACTCTCTTCTTCCTCATTCCTCTAATGCCATGCTTACTTCTATCTCCATCCCCCACTAGCAGTTCCATAGCGCGCTGAAGGGGAGCCCACTAAGGAGGTCGCTTTTCATCACTTACCAGTTTCATAACTACCAACAGGAGCAGACAACCGTGTACTCACCCAATTGCACAAAAGGCAAGGTAAGAGTCTTCAATAGATTGATTATCATCTTCGTTAGGACTTTCTTGAGTGAGAGACAAGTCTACTTTCCCATGTCGTGTCTTTTGGCGATAATTTTTTGACATGAAAGTTACGATTGGGTTGAGACAAATTGGAGGACGGTTAGAAGATTTGTGTGAGTGCGATGGTCTTTTGAAGGAAGAATGAGATAATGAAGGGTTGGGCGTAGAGAAACGACAAGGCCATGGAGGAACTACCCTTTAGTTTTTGGTGTCAACGTGCCAGTGGAGGTCTCTGTAAAAGTTTCTGTTGTGAATATGCATATGCATCATTGTCTGTGATGTGCTCTTTCTTTGTTAATGTAATTATTGGTGCATTGTATAGAGTAAGTTGAAATTGGTTTGGCATGCTTTATGTAGTGTAGTATTATGATTTTGGAAATGTACTTTACTTGAAACCAGTGGTAGCACAATAATACCAGATTCATAGGAAGGTTTTGTGCTATCATGGTAAGTTGGTAACGTACTTCTCGTTATTGTACCAATATCATACAAATATTTGTCTTTCATACCATTGAGTTAACACTTTCTTAAATCAAGACCAGTTCCATACAAAAGTTGCAGTGGTTCCACAAGACTACCAGTATAATTTTACTAAGAATGTTGGTGTAAACCGGTATTACCAATGGGAATTAAATAGTAGTTTATACTGGTATCATGTAAGTAATCTATATATTTAATTGATGCTGCAAGTGAGATTTATCTCTTGTTCAAGGAAATGCACCTAGAGATCAAGAATCCACAATGTGCATTTGAGAACTTAAGCTAATTGTAAAGGTATCTATGAAGGAGGTGAAATGTTTCCCTAGAACCTACCCATCCGATCCAAACAACCCCTTCAAACTCCTCAATATATATCAGTTCATGTCATGTTGATCCACAAGATCTTCTTTCAACAATGTATCGCTCTTCTCTTTGGCGCAAACTGGCTTGCTAAGATTATGTCCTCCATTGAACCTTTCCTTCTCCCTATGCTTGAGTGGGGGGGACTATACAGCCAGCAAATCCAACGCGAAGTGAGAATGTAGAAAACACCTGCAGTAGTGGAGAAATAGATTTACAATACTAATCTAATGAAAAGAACTTACCATCGATAGATCTTCAAGATATTGATCTTGCAGAAATGATCACGCCTCTCAATAGTTGCCCTAGAGCTTGGAGTCTAAAGTCCAACTCAGTGAAGCAGTCACAAAGCTACTGAATGAAACATTTTTAAATCATAAAAGTCAAACTGAGTGAAGTCTCATAAGAAAAAAGAACCTTTGAATCCAATTGAATGAAAAATTTTCAAAATATAAAATCCAACTGAGTGAAGCAATCATGAAAGAGGCATCCAGGGATGGATAATTGCAAAAGCAAATTATTACTGAAGTTATATAGAAAAGCCAACTATATAGTCAGCCCCAATGTATAGTCATCCCCAAGTTTTACTCTTCTCTATTTTGAAAAGATACCACCATCATATCTAAGTATGGATAAATGCAAAGACAATTTACTACTTAAGTTCTATCGAAGAGATGACTGTATTAGAGGGGTGGCCAGCTCCTAAAAAAGACTCGGGTAATATATATCTAAGATTTACTATTATACTAAAGACACAGAGTATCCAAAATTCCAAGAGATCAAGTTCAAGATATCTCAAGAACTTGTGATTTGCACAAGGCTTTCAAGACATGCACTCCACACAGGGCATAGTGGTAGCCTTTAGCAATGTACTTGACAAACTATGGATCCTTATAATATTCAAGAAGGCCTTCCCAAGGTTCCTCTTGAATTGGATCCATCTTTTGAATGACAATATCCGCTGTATTAAAAGAGCATAGGACAGACAAAAACGTTATTATGGCAAGAATCATAGTTTTCAAGAATTCAAGTTGGGTGACATGGTATTTTTGAAAATCATTCCTAAGAAAAGTAATTTAATTCTTGGCAGAGGTAGAAGGCTCTCATCTCATTTCGCAGTACCTTTCAAAATATTAAAGTGAGTGGGAACATTGGCTTACTAGCTTGAATTGCCTCAGAATATCAAAGTACATCCTGTTTTTCAAGTGAGCTTAATGAATAGTTATGTTGCTAATCCTTCTCATATTTTGCTAGGCATATCTAGAATTCAAGAAGATGGAATGTTGAAGGTTGAACCCCAACTTATTTTGGATAGACAAACCCAGCAACTTAGAAACTCCTTAGAAATAGAACAATAGTAGAAGTTTTGGTAAAATGGGATGTGTATCCCATAGAGGATGCTACTTGGGTAGATTTAGATTCACTTATTGCTGAGTTTTCCTTTTTTAAACTCTAAGGATAGAGTTTTTCAAAGAGGGGGTGATTGTGATGCCCCACATTTTTGTGTGATGCTCCATATTTTGTGTATAAATTTCTTTTTAGTTTTATTATTAGTATTTATTTGTGAAATTTATTTTCATGTCAGTTTTGAGTTTTGAAAATACTAATAAGTGATTTGAGACTTAGCAAATCCAAATATATATATATATATATATGCATGGGAGTTCTATCGAGAGTTTGAAGGTTTAAAGGAGGGTCCAGCTTTGCCGATTCTAAAGAAGAGCTTGGAAAGAAGTGATTGATTTTAAAAAAACTAAAGTTATTGCTAGAATGGGAGCAAATTGGTCATGAAGGGCAAGAAAAGTAGGATAAAGTGGGAAAGCTAGCTAAAAGTGGGGAAAAGTAGGTCACACCTTTCTTGGATAAAAATTGCCTACCTTGCAATCTTATATGTACATGGATGGAAGGACTAAGTGAGGATAAATTGGACTTATTTGATTTCCACATCGCTCTTATGGTGTGTTTCTTGTGCATTATGCACAATCACTCGAACCTTCTTACTTGGAGATCAGTTGTTGCAGCTTATTTAGATGTGGCTTGCTCGGCTGCGGCATGCTTAACTGCGGATTCCACCTCTACTCTATCGCTTCCCCATGTGACCTTTCAACCATTGTGGCTAACTCCTGCACTTCCATCCTTGGTGCCTTAAACCAAGGTCCAGAGGGAGCTCATGAGTAATTGTAACACAACTAAGTCTCAACGGAGTGAACGTGAGTATACCTTGCATATGTGGATCCAGTAAAGACATGGGGTCACAAGTTTTGTCAAATATGTATCTACGTACTCAGAGAGATTGTATGTCTCTATCCATGACTGTGACTCTATGTGCATTTGCCACAAGGAAGAAGCTATCAGAGAAGAAACATATCATGTAGTCTTCTGCACTTTGGTGCAAATCCTCGAGGGCTAATGCCTAAAATTGAGGAAGCAAGAACCCAAGAGGACACGGACGATGACTAAGAAGCGAGGAAGAAAAGAACAGAGCTGAGGAAGTGAGATAGCAGGAGACAACTAAGTCGAAGCAAGGATGGAGGAGGCTGGAGTTGAGTATGCAAGATAGAGGTGCAAGGAAAATAATAGAAAAAGCCTAGCATATATTTTAGTGATGTTCTTGTAAACATGCTTTAGAAAAGAGAGGGAATAGGCTTAAATGCCCCATAAACCAGTACCAAGAACAAATGTTAGCCTTGCAAACATTCTCCTACAAATGAAAGCACATGTATGAGAACTAAAGTTGCATGTACGAAAACTGATGTTGCTTTCACAGGAAATGATGTTGCATCTACGAGAGCATAGCTTTGGTGGTGCGATGAATCCATATTATGCAGTTCATCTCAAGTTATTTCACATAGCTTTGGAAAGAGATTAAATTTGTTTGAATCCTCTTCCAAAAGGAAGATTGTAGTAGCCATCTTCAATTGCATGACTGCATCTCCCAAACATGGTTGCTACAATGACCATCTACCTGAAGGAGGATCTAAACCTGGTTGAGGAGGAGATGACTTAGAAGCAAGGGCCTTGATACTGAGAGACAAATCGATATTGAAGAAGCGGGTTGTGGGAGATAGGACTTGAGGAAGCAAATGCACAGGAGGTCTAGTGAAAATAGTCATGAAATCCTAGTAGTTGTTAAATGCACCATAAACTAGCAATAATAAAGACCATTGTATGTAAATTGATATGTGGTGGTCTCTAGTTAGAGGCTTGTTAGAGGTGAGAAGATTTAGGTGAATAGTGCGAGATCAAATGTTGCAGTTAAGTTGGTGTGTAGTGGCAGTAGTGATGTCTAGTAGAGATGAAGTAGTAGCGAAGTCAGGTGTGACACATGTCTAGAAAGTAGGTTTCCACTTTCTTCCCCCTTTTAAAGATCTTGGTGTAAATTTGTGGGAAAAGAGTATGGGCCTACTAGTGCGTTATGACATGTAAACATATCCACATCATAGGGAAGTCTAGAAGTAGTTTCCCATGTTCCCAATTTCTCACAATATCATCAGCCCTTAAGTGTCATTTCTACTTAGAGAATCCATTCCTTGTGTTGCTATCGCCTTCTAAAAGCATTCACTTCAAGTGTTTTCCCTGAATTGGAGTCATTCTCTCTCACTTTAGGTGTCTTCCCCATTGCAACACCATTCTCTATTAGTTAAAGCATCTTCCCCATCTACTTCTTTTTGTTGCCTTCTAAAAGCATTGCATTGGGGTTATTTATGTCAAGCGTCTTCCTCGATTTATCCATTGACACGTGCAAGTTGAGTAGAATTGGATATTCCAAACAAGTGCAATGTGACCTCAAATTGTTCAAAACACAAAAAGGCCAAAGGGCACACTATCAGGTTTAATGTTCTGTATTATGAAATGCAATGACCTTTGGTGCATTCTTATAAGCCCTATAGCAAGCAAGTGCATGGAAAAAGAAACAATTCAAATTTGTAAACAGTGTCGGATTTATTAAGAGATCTTTGCACATGCACAAATTGCACATTTTTTACTTCTTCCATTTTAGGGTGAATATAGATACCAATACCAACAACGATCAATGTTTTAAGACCACCATGCATTAGTTCCACTAGTTTGGATTCCAAAATTTTAATCCATTTTGGTTTTCAACAAATCAAAAAAATGTTATGGAGCGTGCCCTCAAATGGGTGTGGATCACTTTAGCACAATATTTAAGGCCCACAAATCCATGCCTAATGTTGTTATTTAGGTGTGTCCTTCGGTTGAGAATAAGCTCATATAGTGTACTTTTGAATGATTACTTTGTTGCATATATATGTAGTGAACAAAATTCTAATGTTTTTGAATAAATTGTTATATTCTATAGTCTTCAGGATGCATGCTTCACATGCAACATAGCACTTTTATTGTTTTAATGGTCTCATTCCATATCCTTATTCCATAATTCTTTGGTCTGATGTTCAAGTTTGGAATGTGTACTACAACTTGAAGAAAAATTTTCCAAATTCCATCAAGCAATGCATAAATTATGGGTCATGCAAGATACCTATATACAGAAAGTCCCTGAACCTCACCAAAAATGGCTACACCCAAGCAAACAAGGACCCGGAGCTTATGACAGATTATGCTTATGGTGTTGGAGCTTATGATTGATTATTGTGGATCGTATGATCAATTGATAATGCTTTTTTTAGTTGAGCTTATAACCACTTACATTTATTATTGTGGAGAAATGTGTGTATGCTGTAGATATTGCTTCTATACTAACTATATCATGCATTCATCCTTGAAAATGATCTCGATATGGAGTTTTGTAAGATCCCTTGTTCTTTCATTCCTCACTAACTCACTATTAGAATGAATCTTCTTGCACAAAAAAGGGCATGGAGAAGGCTAGTCAATACTCGTCTCATATACTTCACTCACCTAAACTACTAAAAGCTCCAAATTAATTGTGACCAGTCACCTAGGTCTACAGCTTGCCTAAACATTTTACCCCTCCTTCTCAAAGGTAAGCTGACAATCCTTGGACATAGCATTTAAATATGATAAGTGGCACTAGTAGTTTTGGTGATCAAATTATCAATAAATGAAGGAGATGCAATAGTATGGAGATGGATCCTTATTGTAGATAAGAGAAAGCCATACATGAGATAACATCCTTTGTATCCTCCTAGGATTGCTAGTGCAGATTGGAGAGAGTGTGATCTACTAAGCAATTATAAAATCTCTCTATTAGGCAGGGCCAAATAACCCAAGCAACTCATTTCTTATTGCCTTGGTAGTGCAACTAGAAGCATCCCTAAAAAACTAGGAACTTAAATGAGTGGAATGCACTTCAATCTGATGTAGAAACTTTTGGCCATCTATGGGGGATTTTCTCTCTCATACATTTTTTCAAATAGGTGAAAAGAAAAAAACGATAGGTGAGAGTAGATATGGTCGAGAGAAAATTTGAAAAATTGGATCACGAGGTTTTGGCATGTAGCTAATGTTTGCAAGAGAGAGCTAGTAGATGTTGTTGGTGCCCCTATAGTAGCATATTATAAATGGAAGGCTAAGCTTCAGTCAAGTGGTTTTGGAAGTTTTGTGCCCCATAGAATCTTTGTCAATCATGGAAAAGGAGAAGTGCCCTCATCTAGATGGACTCACTACTAGATTTTTTGTATCATTCTAGGATATGTTGTAAGGGTGACCTTCTGGGTATGGCTGGTGCTTCATTAGATCGGTGATTTCTTTTGGAGAACATCAATGTGGGACTCATGAAGTTATCACCCAAATGACAAAACCATAGTAAAGTGGGAAACTCCTGCCCCATCACCATGCTTAATATAGTGTGAAGACCCTAGCAAAAGCATTGTGCTATTGACTAAATATATCTACGGTTTGTAAAATGTTTGTGCTGTAGGTTAGACAAGTGTTGTATTTGGGTTTGATCCTGACAAGGATTATGATAAAGTCTAATGGTACTTCGTTTGTGCAATCTTGGATTGTTTGGGATTTAGAGGGGAATTAATCCTTATGATAAGTGTGCCTTGAACTTGTAATGACATAGTTGTTTGAATCAGGAAGTCATGGGGATATTTGATCTGGACTTGCCTAGTGCTCAAATTTTATAGCTGTGATAAGGGTTAACATATTGTGCACATTTGTGGGATAATGCGTATGTAGATTGGAATCGAGCACATGAAGTGTACTTGGTAATGCAGAGTAACGTTGATGAGGAGGTATTGGTGTATGAGGTGTTATGACTTACTCTGTCAGAGTGGAGGCATAAACTCCATTTTATTGAGTCCTTAGATCAATAAAGTAGTTTGGAGTAAGCGGAAACTTTTTGGTACACATGATGGCTCACTTCATTGGTCTCCCAAGTCACGGTGCTAAACTGTGTATTTCATTCGAGCTGTGCTCTAGTCTGAATATTGCTGGTGGCGCGCGCGTACACGCTCCCATGCTCACACACTGTATACAGCTTTTAGCTGCAGATTAGTGTATAAATTAAAGTGTGGTGCGATGCGCACTTTGGGAGACAGTAGTGGCGTTACTCTTTTTGACTATAAACGCTGCGATAAATGATCGCCTGATCAGAAGCACATGCTGCACGCCTATCGGAAATGACACGAGCCTCAGAGATGGTAGTGGTGTGATTCGGATCCAACAAGGTGGAGTGAGGCGTGCCCATATCAATCCGTTAGTGGACGAGTTGCGTGTTGGCGGGGGAAACCTAACTGTGAGCATAAATTGGAGCGAAGCGAATTACCGGTAGCCTTCAACCTAACAAGTGTAGAGGTTGATATCCATAAACACGACAATGGCTCGCAAGCAAGCTGTGATTCTGGTCGTTCTGGTGTTGGGGGCGCTCATCAACTGTCATGCAGCCGACAAGGTGGACAAGAAAGAAGCCAGCAAGGAGGAGAAGGCCGTTTCCTCGGATGCTAACACGCAAGCTGAGGAAGGCTATGGTGGCTATGGGAGTTATGGCGGACGTGGAGGCGGCTATGGCGGACACGGAGGTCACGGAGCTAGCTCTCGCACCCAAGCCGAGGAAGGGTATGGGGGCTATGGTGGACGCGGAGGCTATGGTGGACACGGAGGTCATGGAGCTACCTCTCGCCCCCAAGCCGAGGAAGGCTATGGAAATTACTATGGTGGACGTGGTGGTGGCGAGCATGGTGGACATCACGGTTATGGCGCTACCTCTCAAACTGATGCTGAGGAAGGCTATGGAGGCTATGGCGGACGTGGGGGCGGCTATGGAGGCTATGGAGGCTATGGAGGGCGTGGGGGCGGCTATGGAGGGGGCTATGGTGGGCACGGCGGCAAGCCCTGAGAGGCCTTAATGTGCAACATTCAACTCTTATTCCACTAACTCCTAGTTTGTGTTGCGCGGGCATGTGCAGCTGTGAACATCATCCTTCAAGAAGATGATGTAGTTATCAATAGATCAAGTGAGATGCTTGTTCACTATGCTCTTCAATAAAAACTTCTCTTCTTGAAAGACTCCAATATGTGCATGTGGAAGCACGCATGTAATTGTTGCTTAACTCACTTATTTTTGTATTTTCATACATGCTGAATATACCGATTCTATAACTATTTTGCTAATAACTGAAGATAGTATGATACTTAAAATGAATGGTAAAATTGCACATGAGCATGCCCAAAAAGGATTTCTAAGAGTGGAGAACTGACATATATAAGACATAAGGAGCACACTCGAAAGTACCACATGCTCGCATGCCACATTAAAGCACTATGAAGATGATGGGCTTCCTTGTAGTAATATGTTTCCAACTAGAAAAGGAAGAGATATTAACAATAAAAGGAGGTATGACCTGGGCTCGAAGAAAAAAAAGGCTTCCATGCAACATCACACGCTATGATCTTAGCTTCGAATGACACACTTCCACCACATTGAGGAACGGTTGGGATTGTGTTTGCAAGAGGAATGTCAAACTCCTAGCCTGCTGCGTGTTGGAGGCACTTACTAGCAGAGAAAAGCTAGGCAAAGGGTTCTTGTTAGCTTTCACTTCCACTACAAGAATTAACATTGCCCTCTAGTTCATGCACTTTTCCATTTCTAAACCATGACTCTTATAGGCGGACTTGGCGTTGGTTGGAAAAGAGACCCATTAATCCACAAGAATAGCAGTTATCATCACTAAGACTTGCATCTTACATTTGACAATTAAGGATCCTCTCAACATACCAAATTGCTTCATCCCCTCTTGAAAAAGACACTACCACATAATATATGATAAACGTGTTTTACAAAAAACAAGGCCTTCCCCTAATGCGGCTTGCTCAAAATTTTAAATCAACTTCACAACAAATCAAGTTTTAGGATTCATCTCATGCACATGTATCATTTTTTATCTACACAATCCCTGCATGGTGTCTAGAAGTCAATAGAGGATTTAATTTTTCCAAACCTATTGCCTATTTGTCAAAGTAGGAAACGGAATTCTAAACATAGATTCTATTTGTCATTTTTTCAAGTAAATAGGTCAAGAAAATGACATGTTATTTTATAAATGAGAGCACCATCTCTCATAAACTTTGTAGGGACTAAAATTAAGCTTTTAGGGATATTCTCAACCACACACTATATTGGGGAATTCAAGAATCTCCCAAGATTAACCATTTTCAAATTCCGAAGTTTCTAGTAAATTAATCAATAGAGTTCCAACATGTCCTTAGAAAGTGTGCAAATGTAGTGGATTTCCATTTCCATGTAAGGGGGAATTACACCACATGGCCAAATTAAAGCTATAGTGGATAAGTGATACTATGTTTTTACATAATAGATTAAGATATTTGAAATATTTTACAACAAATAATTATTTTTACAAATTTAATGTACCAAAGTTGTAGTGGGTACCAAAAATTTTTACAGAAGAATTTATTTTTTTTAATATACTAAACAGATCAGTTATTTCAACAAGAATACTAAACTTCTCTGGAAGACCACATCATTACAAAAATAAACATATGAAATTTGGGAGAATTTCATTCGGCACCATTCTTGTTGGTCGATAAGGTCACACTCATTTTGGAGCTTCCACCTCCCACATATCCCAAGGGCGTACAATATATATTTTATAGGGCATCTGGGCTATTACAATATATTTATACTCTTTTATGTAGACATTGCTCACCCTTGTATAAGCTTTTAGTGGCATTCATCTGGATAGAAGAATGCCACATTGCCTTTGACACTCTTAAACTTGCATTGCCTACCACACCTACTTTTAGGGCACTAAAATAGGATTGAACATTCCATGTTCATATAGATGACCCAAAGTTTGCCAGACGGTGTCAATACTACACACGGGCCCTATTCCAACGCTTAAGCATCGACGTTTACTGCATGCGGGGTGCTAATCGTCAGTAATCCAAGTGGTATTAGTTAAGTGTTGCTATATAGTGACTTTAGACAAGTGTCGCTATATAGCGACCTTTAAAGAGAGTCACCATATAGCGACACTTACTAGACTTATGAATGGTTATTATATAGTGACACTGAAACAGTTTCCTATAGCAATGTTTTACAGAGTGTTTTTTCCCATACCGACCTTAAAAGATGTTGGATATGCTCAATGCCCCATCCTCCTGGTAACCACCAATGGTCCAAGGTGCTCAAGTTGTAAGGTCGGTCCAAGGTGGTCAAGTTGTAAGGCCCCCATATGAGGAGAAGCCATGTGTGAGCCGGGACACTGGATGGATCCTGACTTGCATGTCTGATGAGGTCTATCAATGAGACCATTGATGGTAGAAAGGTGAATGTGTGGGAGCCCCTTGAATATTTCATGGACGACTAGCTAGTTCCACTAACTAGGTTGACTGGTCGGTTCCACCGACTATGTTGATCCGACTACCGCCCTCATAGCTATAAAGAGGTGACCTCCCCAATCCATTGCATCAGATCAGCTCAGATCAAATCTTCTAGCTAGTAGATCTTCACCTAGTATCTGTCCAGATCACCATCTAAGCTCCACTGTGGGAGCACACAGGTGGATGGAGGCATCATCTGTACTACATCAGTACTGAAGGAAAATTTTGTTCGTCTCCAGTTTGTTGTGTACTCTCTATTCTTTGTTCAGTTTTTGTTCTGCTACGCCATGTAATTTAACATGGTATTAGAGCCCAGGTGGCTCTAAGGATCAAAGAATAGAAGAGAGACGAGGGCTTCAACAGCATACGGAGTGATGGCAATAGGAAGCGGCTCAATAGGAAGCACCTCGAGTTTAGCAACTGTTGCTACACTAACAATCTTGGCGTTGAGGATTCGCCCACGAGCCTTCACTGAAGGTAAGCTAGATGGTACGAACTACTCTGTGGAAGTTTCAAATTACTATTATTCTGGATTCATATGAGCTTCTAGAGATAGTACTGGGGACTGCTGACCCAGAACCACAAGGAACCCCCGACCCAGCAAATCCGGGGAGTACGATACCTCCTAATGCCAACTTTCTACAAGCTTGGAAATCCAAGAATGTAGATGCTCTGTGTCACAACAAGACAAAGCATCCACAGATGTGCACACAGACGTGTTTCCTTAACTAAAAAAGAACTTATGGGCTCGTCTATTTGCACATCTATTGGTGCATCTACAGACCCACATCTATAGGTGCATCTATATAACAGATAGATGCGCCTGTAGGCACGCCTATAGATGTGCAAATAGATGCTCAAGTACAAATTAAAAAAAAAAACAGAGAGATGCATACATAGACGCATTTCTAGATGCACTTATAAATGCTCTACATAATCTTTTTTGTTAATAAAAGCAAAATTTTATGTGGTTAACAGAATGCTTTGTATGTTGTGTATGCTATGTACTTACAGAAATCCCATTTTCACATTGTGCAATTCAATTCTTACAGCCAACCGCATTTTAATTAGCACGATTGCAAGCATGTCTATAGCCAATGATTACAATTTTGAATAAAACATTACAACTCCAAGGCATTCATTAATACAATGGTGCACAAGGAAATTGAAAGCCAAAAAAATAAAAGGAGTGTATATTAATTCATAGCTCAAAAAGTGCTTGTATGTACATATAGCACGAACCCAAGCCACAACCTGTGGCTTCAAGTACAAAAAATAAGAGGAGTGTATATACAAGAGAGGCACAAAGCCAAAGCCAGTGGCTTCAAGTACAAAAAAAGGTAGCTAGCACTACTTCTACGACTAATCTAAGTTCTCCGTGTCCACGCTGCCTTCTTTGCTCCCTTCTGCGCCCCCTTCTTCACTCCCTTCTTCCTCTTGATCAATTGCAGGGCCCTATAAACGAGGGACAACATGTATCAATGTATGAAAAATCAAATCTTTACTTATAGTATTGACATTATTTAACTACTTTTAAATACCTAGGGGGCGCTCCAATAGCACGGATATATTGCTCCTCAGTAATCAACCCATCATCATAGAAGTGCCTCCATGTATCTCCTCTGCAATGGCGGTGGTGGTAGGCTATCTCGATAGGAGTAGGGTACATGCCCATGATATTAAGCTGCAAGATGACACAATTTGTGGAGGGGTTAGTACAAAGAAACAACCTCCTAATAAACTACATAGACAATATAATTTGAGATCGATACTTACAAATTGGGCCTCCCATGATTCAACACCCCTTGCTCCAAAATGCACGCTTCCATATTGCTCCATTTGGATCCTAATTCGTGCCTCCACGTGCTGTAAACCGTCGCCTTTGTTGCCTTCATTACTTTCTTCCACTTACGCTTGTGAGCGATGTGGCTCGCCCCTTGGTGGTCGAGCTCCCTCTATCCTGGCAATCTCGGTTAGTGCCTGTCTCTTAAGCGAAGATATTTTATTGGCAAGTATCATAACAATATTTGACTTAGCCCATTTATCTGTGAACTGAACATTGGGAGGATTGGGATACCTAGAGCGAACAGCACCGAAGGTCTCATGAGCCAACTTTTCTGCTAGTCTTTGTAGTGAATAAAGCAATCTCTATAATTGTTAGCAATTATAGAGCCCATGAAGGCCATGATGTCCTTCCCTCGTGCATCCATCAAGATGCCTCCTGTTTGAGTGATGTCATAGAAGATCGTACCATCACCCTCTGGCACATCTACATCATTTGAATCATCCCTGTCCCCACCACTACCCCCCCCAAAGTAGTGTGCCATGCATCCCCCACCACTCTCCCTGCTACTACGCCTACTGCTTGTCATGTCGAGCTTGTACGCTGGCCACTTATAGCTGGAGAAGCGACTGTCGACTACACAGGAGTATGCTGGGCACTCCTAGCTGGAGAAGCAACTCTTGATGGCACGGGAGTACACCGACGGCTCTGCGAGATAGAAGGACCTCTTGACCGTAGGGGGGAGAAGGGGGCTCGGCTTTGCCGACTGGGCTATCTCAACTCCACTGGGGTAATCTCAGCTGGTGTGGGATTGGGGTGGTTTGGAGTCTGTACTGTCGAGACTCCTGGGGCTGTTTGTAGTACCCATCATGTATGTGTATAACCCCATAGGAGTGGGAGGGTGCCCCAAAATGTTATATAACTCCCGAAAGATGGCATCTCGAAGATTAGGTGAGGTTGAAGAGCTGGCTGGCCACATGACATTGAGCATGCCCTTGTCATGAGATGCAAAGAAAAAATAGAGTGACAGCGTGACATTGAGCAAGCATTTACAGACTCTTGCATTCTTTGAATTAGAGAGACAGAAGTCTGTATTTGCTTGCTCAATGTCAGGCTATTGAAGCTTCATGTAGGGAGAAAGAGAGAAGGAAAGAGAGGAAAAGAGAGGAAAAGAGAGCAAAGTAGGGCTTCTGCTCACATAGTCAATATGGCCTTGATGGCTGAGATAATTGCAAAAGTAAAGGAGCCTATGAGTTTGCAGGAAGCACTTGCAGACTAAGATTGGAAAAATGCCGTGCAAGTAGAATATGATGGCATCATGAAGAATGAAACTTGGGAGCTGGTAGATCGACCACCTAACAGAAGAGTTATTGGCACCAAGTGGGTTTGGAAGGTAAAGTACAAGGTTGATGGGACTTTGTAAAAGTACAAAGCTAGATTGGTTGCACAAGGATTTTCGTAGGGTGAAGGGTTTGATTTTCAGGAATCTTTTGCTCCGATTGCTAGAATGACCACTATTCATACAGTACTATCAGTGGATGCTATAAAAACTTGCCAGTTTATCAAATGGATGTTAAATCAACATTCTTGAATGGTGACCTCAAGGAGGAGGTGTACGGGGTTTGAGGCACCCCATTCTGAGAACAAGCTATCCAAGCTAAAGAAGGCTTTGTATGGGTTGAAATAGGACCCAAGAGCATGGTACCAATGGATAGACAAATTCTTTCATAAATTAAACTTCAAAAGATGTGCCTCAGATGCACTACTATTTGGGGATTGAAGTCTGGCAAGCAAGATCTTCATCTCTCAGTAGAAATATGCAAGGGAGATCTTGAAGGCATTTGGTATGTCCAAGTGCAAGGAGATAGCTACACCTTTGGAGGTAAATGTGAGGTTGTCTATGGAGGATGCCTCACCACTAGCAGACATTGGTAGGTACAGGAAGTTGGTCGGTAGTCTCAATCTATTTGTGCAACTACAGACGGAACATTAGTTATGCTATTGGTGTTTTGAGCAAGTTCTCCAATAAGCCCCAGGAAAATCATTGGAATGCAAGGATGCGGGTGATTAGGTATGTCAAGGGCACTCTTTATTATTGTTAGAAACTCACTGTGCCCACCTGTGAGCCCCCGATTTGAGGGGACAAGGGGCAGTGAGAGGTAGAAGGGCTGGAGAGAGAGAGACTCAGGCCGGCATCATAGGCAACTAGCACACGGGCTAGTTGCAGTCTGCAACAGCATGAATAAAGGGGCTCTAGGCCTTACATAGAGGCACCAGGTGCAGCATTGACTGGCCGCCGAGGGCACCCTTAGATAAGGGCTTGTGGCTGGCCAATTCGGCCCAACCAAGGCCAACCCTGGTCGGTTTTCTGGGGCCCATGTGGTCGGCCACCAGACAGGGTACCCACCCTGCTAGTCGGTCAACTCAAGGGGCCTAGGAAGTGCCTATAAAAGGCCTACTCCTCCATTCATTCCAGCATCCAGTGCAAGACTAAAAGTCCCTCTCCAAGGCTGTGTTCAACACTCAGATCTGGAGCAGTTGGTGAGAGAGAGAGTCCATCAATATTCTCCAACACTTAGCTATGTTTTGTACTGCTCCCTTGGAGCTATTTTGCTGCCCATCTGGTGGATGAATATACTCTCTTTCTCTCTCCATCCATATTTATTTTTGAGAGAGTGTTTGTTGCATTTGTAATCATCCATATGAGTTGAGTGTGTGTAAGTGTTGGAGAGATCTTGGGTGGAGGTTTGAGTGATTCATTCCCTCTTGATTTCTAACATGGTATTAGAGCCATAGGCTCCCAACTCTTCTTCATCAAAGCACTCTCTGAAGGAAGGAGTCCCTTGGCAGAAAGGCGATTCTATTTTTAGCTCAGGCTAGTATGGGAGGTCAGTACATCTTTTTTGCTTCAGTTTTTCAGTTTGCTATTCATCGAGATGGATCAGCGTTCAGAAGCCTCCACACTCAATACTCGTCCTTCCTCCTTCTCCAATCATCTTCCTTCTTCGTTTATTCCCAATTTTGGGGAAGCTGGAAAGCTTAATGGGACAAACTATCCAATCTAGAAAGTCAAGATCCGAAGCAATCTGTTGGCATGGAAGCTGTGGAAGATAGTGATTGGGACCGAGGAGAAGCCACTGGACATTGTGAACAAAAGTGGTGAAGTTTTATTTGAAGCAGATGCTGATGAACTCAGTGCATGGGAGGAGAGGGATGATCAAGCCTTAGCAATGCTAAGTGGCACGACAACAGATGCTGTGATTCCTCATATCTAGTTGGCAGAGACGTCTTCAGAGGCATGGGCCATAATGAAGGAGCTGTATGAAACCGATACTACAGCCTGTATCATTACTCTTCAGCATCAGCTTTATAATCTTGATATGAATGAGGGTGATAGTGTGCATGACCATCTGACAAAGGTGAAAGTCATGCGGGACCAGCTCACAATGGTTGGTGGACTCGAGTCAATTGGCGTTGCTCACACTCCACAAGTTACCACGGAGTTTCAAAAGTTTTGTGACTATGGTCAGTGCGGGTCAACGGACTAAGCCAATCACCTTTGAGGAGCTTAGCCCAATCTTGCTTCAGGAGGAGGCTTGAGAGAAAGTCTTTATGCAAACCGATGAGAAGGCATTAGTGGCCAAAGACAAGCCTGGAAAAGGCAAGCCAAAGGAATTCAAGAAGCCAGAGGACACTGACCGAAAGAAGAAAATGAAGTGCTAAATTACTGTGAAAAGCTTGGCCACTCCATCAAAGAATGCCGAAAGGAGGCGGCAGATCAGAAGCGGAAGAGAGAAGCTAGGAACAAAGAAGAGCCTAAGAATGATTCTGCCAATGTGACGACTGGACAGTTGCTTTTAATCAATGAACATTGTTCAATGTATGCAGTCAGTGAAGGAAAAGAGGGTTGGTATGTTGACAGCGGTGCTTCAAAGCACATGTCTAACAGAAAGACTTGGTTCAAAACCATGGAAAGTACACACCCGGATTCCAAAGTTTCTGTCAGGGATAGCCGGACGTGTCCTGTGAAGGGCATCGGTACATTCCTTTCATTACAACTGCGGGTGAGGAGAAGGATATCTCTGGAGTACTTTATGTACCCAACCTTTGCAAGAACTTACTGTCTATAAGTCAGATGGACAAAAACAACATGGCAGTTCTCTTTCAAGATGGCAAGGTCACCGTGACATCCAAAGCAAATGGACAGATGGTGGCTCAAGGAGTTAAAGAATGGACTGTACCGCCTCAGTGCAGTGTTGGTTCATGAAGACAATGAAAAGTCCAAACTTTGGCATGAGCACTTCGGTCACGTCAGCTATGGAACCTTGGCTGAAATGTCAAAGTCAAAGATGGTGGACGGGATGGTGGACGGACTTCCACCAATTACAGGCAAGGATGGTGTCTGTAGGGCTTGTCTAGAAGGCAAGTAGCACAAGGACAAGTTCCCACAAGAGGCCTCGTTTCAGGCTAGCAAACCTCTTGAGTTGGTTCATGCCGACATTTGTGGCCCAATGTTTACAGCATCGTGGGTAGGATCCAGGTACTCACTTCTCTTTGTGGATGATTTCAGTAGAATGACCTGGGTGTATTGCTTGGTCAAAAAGTCACAGACTTTCAAGAAGTTCAAGGACTAGAAGGCCAGAGTTGAAAAGGAGACAGGGAAGGATGTCAAGACATTCCATACAGATAGGGGGGGAGAATTCACCTCAAATGAGATCAACACATTTTGTTGCAAGCATGGGATTAAGTGACAACTCACCTCAGCACATACTTCTTAGCAAAACGGGGTAGTCGAGAGGAAGCATAGAACCACCATAGAGATAGGGCTTGCTACGCTCCAAGGTAGGAACCTTTCTAAAGCCTATTGGAGTGAAGCTATTAATAAAGCCGTACACATTCTCAGCAAGACCACGATGAAGGCCATCAAGGACAAGACTCCATATGAGGCATTTTATGGTAAGAAGCCTTCTATCACTCATCTTCACATTTTTGGTTCTAACAGATGAGTGCATGTGCACAAGGAAGATAGGACCAAGCTTGATTCGTGGAGTAGAAAATGTATCTTTGTTGGGTATAGCAAAGAATCCAAGGCCTATCGACTCTTTGACCCAGTAAAGAAGCAGATCCTTATCAGTCCAGATGTCTTCAAGGAAAAGGAACCTAAACCCCAGGAGGAGTCTTAGATTGAGGAGGAGGAGATTGTTCAACCCCCGAACCCACCCCGCCCCAAGTTGACCATCCAAGAGGTGGAAAAATTGGAAGCTGATGTTCCACAAGGTTCTGAGGAAGAGAAGGATGTTCCAAAAGCAGTTCCAGTTCCTCCTCCCACTGAGAAGCAGAAGAGGTTTCCCCAATGGTACCTATGGACATTGGAAGAGTCTCGAGTCATCGAAATACCTGAGAGTAGTAGTTCTGGACTACGATGGTCCCAACATCTTTAGAAGACCCCATCCATGAATTTTGCATTGGTGGCTCAGCTTGAAGAGCTAAGGACCTTTGAGGAGGTGAAGGACCATCCAGAATGGCAAGATGCCATGCAGGCAGAGATGGATGATATCCTGAAGAACAATACCTGGGACTTAGTGGCCAGGCCCCCATGATGGAAAGTCATCGGCACTAAGTGGGTATACAAACTTAGATACAAATCAGGCAGTAGCTTGGATAAGTATAAAGCAAGGTTAGTGGTCAAAGGTTTTGCTCAAACTGAAGGCATGGATTTTGATGAAACTTTTGCTCCCACAGCTTGCATGGTTACTATTCGAATAGTGATTGCCCTTGCTGCCCAATTCCAGTGGCCTATTTTTCAAATGGACATGAAGTCCGCATTTTTTAATGGAACGCTGGAGGAGGAGATATACGTAGAGTAGCCACCGGGATTTCAAGATCTAGGGTCACCATTAAAGGTTTGCAGGTTGAAGAAGGTGCTATACGGGCTAAAACAGGCCCCCAGACCTTGGTACCAAAGGATTGATGCATAGCAAGACAAAGAACCTACAGAGGCACACACAGACGCATTTACTCAACTAAAAAAAAACTTACGGGCATGTCTATTTGCACGTCTATTTGCGCATCTAGAGACCCGCATCTAACGGTGTGTCTATATAGTAGACAGACGGGCATATAGACGTGCATATAGATGCATAAATAGATGCTCTGCTAGAAAATTTTAAAAATAGATAGATGCATCGTTAAACGCATGTATAGACGCATTTATAAATGGTCTTATAGACGCTTTTATAGATGCTCAAATAGATGCTCGTCGAACAGAAAGACATGTATATAGACGCATTTATAGACGGTTTGATAGACGTGCTACATAATATTTTTTAAATTTTGTGTGCTCGAATAGAATGCTATGTATGTTGTGTATGCTATGTAGTTACACGAATCCCATTTCCACATTGTGTAATTCAATTCTTACAGCCAACCACATTTTAATTAGCACTCTTGAAAGCACATCTATAGCAGACAATTACAATTCCAAATAAAACATTACAACTGCTAAACATTTAGTTCACAAGGCATTAATTGATAGAACGTTGCACAAGAAAATTGAAAGCTCAAAAAGTGCTTGTATGTACCTATAGCACGAAGCTAAGCCACGTCTTGTGGCTTCAAGTACCAAAAATAAGAGGAGTGTATATACAAGAGGCACGAAGCCAAGCCAGTGGCTTTAAGTACAAAAAAGAGTAGCTAGCACTACTTCTACAACTAATCTAAGTTCTCCATGTCCTCGCTCCCTTCTACACTCCTTTCTGTACTCCCTTCTCCGCCTCCTTCCTCGTCTTCTTCCTCGTCTTCTTGTGCAGGGGCCTGTAAACAAGGGACAACATATATCAATGTATGAAAAAACAAATATTTACTTATATTATTGACATTATTTAATTACTTTCAAATACCTCGAGGGATGCTGCAGTAGCCCGGATATACTGCTCCTCAATAATCAACCCGTCATTATAGAAGTGCTTCCATGTATCTCCTTTGCGATGGTGGTGGTGGTAGGCTATCTCGACAGGAGTAGGGTATCTGCCCACGATATCAAGATGCAAGATGACACAATTTGCGGAGGGGTTAGTACAAAGAAACAACCTCCTAATAAACTACATAAACAATGTAATTTGAGATCGATACTTACAAATTGGGCCTCCCATGATTCAACACCCCCTGCTCCAAAATGCACGCTTCCATATTGCTCCATTTGGATCCTTCGTGCCTCCACATGCTGCAGACTGAGTTCCTCCCTCGCTGACTTCATTGCTTTCTTCCACTCACGCTTGTGAGCGGCATGGGGCGGGCCCTTGGTGGTTCACCTCCCTTGAGCCTGGCAAGCTCGGCTAGTGCCTGCCTCTTAAATGAAGATCTTTTATTGCCAAGTATCGTCACAATCTTTGACTTGGCCCATTTATTTGTGAACTCAAGATTGGGGGGGTTAGGATACCTAGAGCAAACAGCAGCGAGGGTCTCATCAGCCAACCTCTTTGGATGGTCTTTGTAGTGGATAAAGTAATCTCTGTAATTGTTAGCAATTACAGAGTGCATGAAGGACATGATGTCCTTCCCCCGTGCATCCATCAAGATGCGTCTTGTCCGAATGATGTCATAGAAGATCGTACCTTCACGTGGAGGCACATCTAAATCATCTGAATCATCCTTGTCCCCACCACCACCCCTCCCAAAGCACTGTGCCATGCATCCCCCACCGCTCTCCCTACTACTACGCCTGTTATCGTGTCGTGTCGAGCTAGTACGCTGGCCCCTCGTAGCTGGAGACTGCACGGGACTACATGGACCACTCGTAGCTAGAGAACCGAGTCTTGACTGCACAAGAGTACGCCGACGGCTCTGCAAGACAAAAGCACCTCCTGACGGCATGGGGGAAGGGGCTCAACTGTGTAGCCGACTGGGCTGTGTTGACTCCGCTGGGGTAATCTCAGCTAGTGTGGGGTTGGGGTGGTTTGGAGTCTATAGTGTCGACTCCTGGGGGGTGTTTAGAGTACCCATCATGTAGCCGTATAACTCCCCAGGACTAGGAGGGTGCACTAAAAGGTTATATAACTTCCAAAAGATGGTCTCCCGAAGATCAGGTGAGCCTGAAGAGCTTCCTGGCCACATGATGAACTGGAAAATATAAAAAAAGAAGATTACTGATGAGCTGAGAAGAGAAAAAGAAGAGAAAAAGAGAGAGAAAATTTACCACGAAAAGAGAGGGAAAGAGAGGATAAAAGAGAGAAGGAAAGAGAGACCAATATAGGAAAAGAGAGAAGAAAAGAGAGGCAAATCCTTTTCTTGGAAGTGGAAGTGGAAAGGGAAAGGGAAAGGGAAGAGGAAAGAGAAAGGAAAGGAAAGGGAAGGGAAGAGAAGAGAAGAGAAGAGAAGGGAAGGGAAGGGAAGGGAAGAGAAGAGAAGGGAAGGGTCTAAAACTATCAGAGCGCGTCTATAGACGCGTCTGAGAAGCACGTCTATTTTTGTGTATAATAGCGCATCTATAGATGCAGCTATATATTTTTGAAAACAGAGTAGATGCGTCTATAGACATGCCTGTAGATGTAGTTTTAGACACGCTCTGAGATGCATCCATAGATGCACTCCGATAGACAGACTATTCTAAAAAGTTGAAAAGGACATGTGCCCGACACAAAAGCGCAACATTGATACCAAAATCATTCGTTTCTTGGATACAACAAAGGACGAATCGAAAGAGAGCACCTCTTACAGTGTATGGCCAGTGATATTGGTGAATTACAATCTTCCGCCCTCTATGGCTATTAAGAAACATGAGATAGGAGAGACAGATATTGAGGCCATTACCTGTGAGGACGAGCCTACCATTGGTGATGCTAATTTTGATGAGCACATGAGTAGCACAAGTAGTAGTGGGTTGAATGTATTTGTAGATCTAAACACTTGTTTGGATTTTGAAGTAGATAGTTTGGCAAGGGTTGATCTCATTGAGGATGAGATTGAACCATAGCCCATCATTGATATTGGCAAAAATATTTTACATATTGTCTCATTCTCCTCACCTCACTTAGTTCTTGTATATGTGGGCTTGCAAAAAAGCATTGATGTTTTTGTTAAAATTATGTGCTTTGGTAATCATGGGCAATGTTTGGAAAGCAGTGATGTACAACAAAATCTCACTTTCTATATTCTATGTTTTGTGTCTAAATACGCGTCTAATTCTCAGTATAGATGCACTAATACACGTGTAAATAGACACGCTGACAGATGCAGTATTAGACGGGCCCGTATTTTCTCAGTGTAGATGTGCTAATAGACATGTCAATACATGCGCAAATAGACGAGCTGCTAGATGTGCTATTAGATGCACCCATAATTTCTCTATTCAAGCAATGTCTATAGAAGTGCCCACTATTTTGCACATCTATCAAGCGCGTCTATAGTTGCTTTGTGTTGTTGTGGTGATGCTAAAAGTATGTGAAGGAAAGCAAGCACGCTAAAAGTAGGTTCTAAAATCAGCTTCGAGTCTATGCATCTATCAATGCATCTAAAGTACGTTTTAGATGCACCTATAGACGCGCTCCACAGTACAGACGTGGTGTTAGATGCTCCATAGAGTTTTGACATTTACAACTCCTGCAAGAACAAATTTTTTGGGTTGTTTATATGTAGGATGTCTTCATCTTCAAAAGTATCTCTAGTGAGGATGAATCCCTCTGTATCCACCATCGTGAAATATGGCTGGAGCAAAAAATCAAATGTATGTGTGATCGATGTCGAGGAAACATGTGTCATGCATGTAGAATTACACTCAATCATGTCTCAAAGTATGGAGAATGGGATGCGACCGTAAACATGGTAAGTGTTAAAGAGTTAAGGTTGATTGAGATACCTATGGGTATTCATGTGTTTGAGTTATGATCCCGTTTTAATTTGATACAGGATGTAGTGCCACACCCACATATGTTGCCCTATGCTCATTGTGAGGAGGCGAAGCATCGGCGATATGAGGTGGGATCCTCAAGAGGGACATTACGGATGCATGGAGTGATGGTGATAGTAGCCCTCCACCATTACCTCATAAGGCCATGGAGGAGGAGGTGTTTGATGATATGGTGTGGAATTTATATGTCCATCAATCTTCAGGTAGGGATCATAGCATGGAGCAGGACAATCTTTTTACCGTAGCATTGACTCCACTGTTTGAGGGGTGCACATTCTCTGTTCTACGTGCCTCCCTTGAGTTACTAAACTTGCAGACCATCTATGGATGGAGCAATGCAAGTTTAAATCCATTACTCAAGTAAGCTTTAAAGTCTATTTTGTATTCTGTTTCGTGGACCACATAAGGATGCAAGAGAGTGTCCTACTTGTGAAGAGGCAAGATATAGAGCAGATCTCAAAACTTTGGATGTGCCTCATAAGGTTTTGCTATATTTTCCCGTAATCCCTTGCATCCAACATATGTTCAAGTGCAAATCCATTGCAAAGCTCATGTCATCGCATTCCTCCCATCGATGGCAAGTGGAGAACTCCCGCAGACACTCCTGCGTGGAAGCATATTGAAGATACATGGCCAAGCTTCAAGGAAGAACCTATGAGCTTGAGACTTGGATTGGGTATGGATGGTGTGAACCCATTTGGTCTCAAAAGCACCTCTTACAGTGTATGGCTAGTGATATTGGTAAATTATAATCTTCCATCCTCTATGGCGATTAAGAAAGGACATATTATGTTATCCCTTCTAATTCTAGGAAAACATAAAGTCAAAAATCCTAATGTTTATTTGGAGCCTTTGATTGACAAGCTAGAGATACTTTGGAGAGGTATTGAGGTGCATGATGTGAGTAGGCCTCCCTCGTCACGAGACTTCAACTACAAAGTAGTCTTGATGTGGATGATGCATGACCTCCCAAGTTATGGCGAGTGTTAAAGTAATCATTGCACTTTTAATTATGAATAGGCAATCGATGTGGCACCCTAAACCCACCTTCAAATCTTAATTGTGTCTATTGTTCATGTCTCACTATATTGGGTTACCATGCATGTCTTGTTTGTGGTCCTTCACTAGTTGCCTCATGGGCAGACACATTGAATAAGGTCATCTATGAGAATCACCATCGATTTCTCCCACCTGATCATCCTAGATATGTCACCCCTTGGAATGAAGCCCCCCACAGTCACTCACTGCGGGATATTGGATGAGAATTTGGGATGCATCCACGATGACTCCACCACTTGGCATGAGCCGATAAGGGTTTGTAACTATTGTATGCTATATTGGTTGGAAATAAAGATTGCCCGCTAACACCAACTTTTGTTTAGATAATCCATCTTTTATTGTTTACCATATTGGTCCCACCTCAAGATCAATCACCTACTTGATCCCATGCATATCTTCAAGAATGTGGCATCTACCATTTGGGAACATTTGAATGGGCCATGAGATTCCGTAGGCATAAGGGAGGATTTGCACACCACAGGGAGAATGTGTGAAGCTTGGCCACAAGAGATGCCAAATGGGCATGTCCTTTTACCTCGTGCACTGTGGAGGCTATCAAAGCTAGAGATGGTGGTGGTGAAGCGAGCTATCACTACAGTTCGTACTCCCACTGGATGCATGAGGTATTTGAAGGGGGCCTTCACAAAGAGCAAGAAAAGAGGTGTAAAGCAATTATATGGATCGAAATCTCATGATTGGCACAAGATGCTCTAAGTAAGTATTTTATTTGCATAATATCTTTTTCCTTCCAAATTTTTGAGTGAATTAGAAGCAACTAATCAACCATTCCTCGTGTGTTCAATTCATACTACCTACTAGCATTTCTCATGGTGCATCGAAGGACATGAAGGATTGTATTTACAAGATGGGTGAGCTTGTGAGGGACTTTACAAGATACAAAATGTGAATATTTTATCTACAAGATGGGCAAGCTTGTGAGGCACTTTACAGGATGCAAGGTGTTCATATTGCTAATATTGCATACTTTTTCCTTTCTAGGTATGTGAGCTCAAAGGAAATAGATCCCACCACGCTTGATAATGCTCGAGTTATGTCAGTGGAGGTGGTTTGTTTAGTGGAGGAGACATTTCCACATTCTATTCTCACAAGCCAAATATATCTCATAGTATATTTGGTGGATGAGATTGATATATGCGGTACTGTACATGCACGATGGTTGTTCTTGAGTGCTTCATGAAGACCTTTAAGAGACAAAATGCAAGACCCAAATGTAGCATGGCCGAGGGTTGGTTGGTACAAGAGTCACTTGTATATATTTCTGAGTTTCTTGACGATGTGGATAGCTCTCTCCCACGATTATGGAGAGATGATGAAGACCTAAGGATGACCTCTATTGTGCCTCAAGGGAAAGGATGCAGCAAAGTAATAGACACGGAGTTGCTTAATAATATCAACCTCTATTGCATGCTTAATAGTGATGTGATGAAAAGATGGGTGACAAGATACTAGGATGCAAAGGCAAGAAGACAAGGAGAAAGGGCCCTCTTTCGTACACACCACGGATCTCATGTGCTATACCCTTAGCATCTAAGAGCACTTCCAAAGGATATTCATGTGGATTGGCTACTTGACAAAATGGAGAGAGCAGAGAGAGATGAGGGCATGCATATCACAATGGAAGAATGGGAGTATCCTAGGGGATGCATGAGCAAGCTCGGTATATAGAATGTTATGCATAAGTTAGGAGCTTTCAACAATTTAGATTGCTTATTTAATTGATTTCATCTTGGTGTAGTGTACTATGTGTTGAGAGGAAGAGAAAGAGGAGAGAGATGGACACAAGAGTTGTGTTGAGAGGAAGAGAAAGAGGAGAGAGACTGACACAAGAGTTGCTCCCAAGAAAGTGATTCTATTCATAGATCATAGGCATATATATAATTGAGGACTAGGATGAGTTAGGGCAAGCTATATATAGCTTCAATACCCCCACTAAAACTAGGCCCTCTAGCTAGGAATGAAAAAACCCTTGGGGAGTACAAGGGAAAAACCCGAGCCACTATATATATCTATGTGAAAATATATATACAAAGGATGGCCATATTCCAATTTAAATGATACAGTGTAATGCTAGATGATACAGTGCAAATTGCATGTGGATAGTACAAGGGCATAAGACAAGCACTTGTCCATAGTATAGTGCAAAGTATAGGCACTATGTTTGGTGCATGATACAGTGCAATGTACGTGTGAAAAATAGAAAAATCTTCCTGGAAATCTCAACTTGTTTGACATAGTGATAATGCATAATCAGGGCTTGAGAACTTCAAGTTCAATGTTTGAGCTTTGCATCTGAATAGTAGAGCTTGTTGTCTCCAACTTCAATCTGGTCAAACCTCCTCAAACCTTTATAATCATGTCTTCATGTTTTGCATAATTCATCCACATAAAATGACTGATTTCATGCAGTGTATATGAACACAACAAATATTCGAGTGTTCGTTTCTATTGTACCAAGGATGAATATATGAGGAAATTGCTTCGATCACTCCAAAGATGAGTATGGAGGGGCGATTTGAGATGTCCATAAAGCCAAGGCTGAAATGTCTCTTGGGTAGTGTAAGAAAGTTGTAGCAACACAATAGAAAGGCCCATAAAGTTCCTGCAAATCAAGAACCAATAATCCCAAAACACAACGAGCATTCGGGCATCCTAAAGTATTGGATTTGATATGTCCATAAAGCCAGGGCTGAAATGTCGCTTGTGTAGTGTAAGAAAGCCATAGCAACAAAATAGAAAGGCCCATAATGATCTTGCAAATCAAGAAACAATAATCTAGAAACACAACGAGCATCCAGACATCCAAAAGTACTGAACAATTGAGCATCCCAGAAGTACCGAACAACTGAAAATACAAACAATTGGGCATCCCAAAAGTACCGAACAACTGGGCAGTTGGAAGTATCGAACAACCAAAAATACAATGAGAATAAGCCATGCACGTATGATAAGAGGCAAGCTTGCGTGGATTAGACATAGCTTACATAATCATAGCAAGAATGAAATAACAACCTCTTCGCATCCGAAAGTACTGAACAACTGGGAAGACGAGCATCCAAGATTACAAAGAACATCCAGAAGTAACCAAGAAAATGGGCATCCAAGAACGGTGATCACGTCCAAACAAGTACTCAACAGTAATGCATATGCGCCACGTCCAAACGAGTACTTAATAAATAATCCATATGTGTCATGTCCAAACGAGTACTCAAGAAGTAATCCATATGTGTTCATCTGAAAGACGTTGAACCTTGCCACATGCAAATGAGTATGCAATATGACCATGTCAAAATGAACACTCAATAAGTAATCCATATGTGTCCATCGTGAAAGCCAGATAAATATGTGTCACATCCAAACGAGGACATAGTAATAATCCATGTTCCACATCCAGACGAGTAAATATGTGGCACATCCAAACGAGGAGTTAGTAATAATCCATGTACCACATCTAGATGAGTACTCAAGTAGTTAGCCATATGCCACGTCCAAATGAGTACTGAAGGAATTAGCCATATGTGTTCATAAATATTGTCATCTGTTGAAAGACGTTGAACCTTGCCACATTCAAACGAGTATGCAATAAGTAATCCATAGATGCCACGGTCAAACAAGTACTCAATTAGTCAGCCATAGGTGTTCATCATGAAAGACATATAAGTATACCTCACCACATAAAGGGCAAAATAAAAGTATGCCTTGCTTGAACCAATAAGTAAATACATACCATAAGTCATCAATATGTTAATCGACAAAGAAGGAATAAATCGTTGGTCTAGCGAGACCTTGCATGCACTCGTAAATATAGATGAGTATGAAAAACAAAGTAGATGTACTCATCCTGTAGGGATCAAATGTCCATTTACTCCATTCGATTGTATCTAGGCATCTGTACAAACCTGCATGTACTCGGAGAAACAACTGAGTGTGATGAAAGAGAACATATGAACTCACCTTGAAAATAAACGAGTGCCTTGAAAATGACTAGAAAACATGTGAGAAGCACGTTTGCATATGTGAAGTAACATATGCAAGGAGGAGGCAAGGAGTAATGATATCAAAGCTAAATACAAAAGAAACATTAAAAGAAAACATGTTAGAATGTTAACAATGTAAAACATTCGGCAGGTCCTTTGCTTTCATAGGATGGACCAACTTATGAAAGTGAAGCTAGTGTTGAATACATGACGAGCAAGTCAAGCAAGATGTTAGCTTATAAGAGAGAAAGAAATATTAGATCGACATTTTCTTTTGCATATCAAGCATACCTACATGATATTTAGCCTACTCCAGATCAAATACAATGGATGGCCTATAGGCATTAATCTTGATTAACAAAGATGAAAGAGAACATGCTTTCAAAATCATAAGGTAATCGAAAGTAACTCTCACCTTCAAAATAACATAAAACATTTAGGAAACCAAAAGTAAATGATAAGATAATGAAGAAAATCTAGCCTTCAAAACAATACAAAATATTTTGGAAGCTTCTTTGAATCAATCAACTCATGCTGAAAGTAAAGTGTGATATAGAGTATTTGGCAAGTCTCTTGAATCGAGATTTATCGAAACGTGAAGTTGTAGCTAAACTTGCTAGCAAAACATAATAATGCATGTAATATCATTGTGAATAAAGCACCAAGCATATGAATGTATAAGTGGAACACAAATAACATAACCTTTCAAGTAGAATATCAAGAACAAAGCATTGTACTGAACTATGATGATATCATGGTTCCCAATCATGTACAACATTAAAGAAAGTTGGTTTATCTCTATACCAATAGGCAAAGAAAAGCTCCAACACATAGATGTATGTCATAGTGATTGTTGAAAAACAATCAAGTTTTGTGAGGCACCTAAGTATAGATATTGATAGAGCTCTTTGGTTGAAGGACGCTTTATGAATGTTGAGTAGCAAAGCACTTACACAAAGACCTAGCAAGCGATGAACTAAATAAGAAACTGGTCAGTAAAGGATGCACTAAATAAAAACTAGCTTAATATATGTGAAGCATCATTGACTTTTACTTTTGCAAAAGCAGCATAAAACCACAAGTGCTGAAGCACGAAACCCTTGTTTTCACTGATGACCTAATAGAAATCAATAATTGCTTTCATATGATAGATAACCTTTTGTCCAAGTGATTTTCTCAATCAAATTTCTGGTCTATTGAACGTATATAATTATCACTGCAAAAGCATGTAGATTGGGCTACCTTACTCTTAACGACAAGATTGAGACTCTACGTGAGGTTTTCTCAGCTATGTGACTAATATTCTCCTTTGACAGCACAAGGACCATAATGTGAGATGAAAGATTTTGATTAAACTGATTTGAAGATTTGAAATAAAGTGGTTGGATAATTCTAATGAGAGAGGGAGAGATGTGGCTATGATGAAAGTGGGACTTAGTACGGTAGGAGAATCCTCCAAGTCTTGATAGTGTCCTTTGACAGGACAAGGACAATAATGTGAGACGAAAGATTTTGATTAAACTGAGTTGAATATTTGAAATAAAGTGGTTGAATAATACTAATGAGAGAGGAAGAGATGTCACTATGATGTCTCTCATTGAAGAATGTTGGACAATGAAATGAAATATACAAGCCCTTGTATCCACGACCTGATCTGACCTACGTTGATTAAAAAGATGAACAACCTCGTTGCATATTCTTCATTGCTTCTCTTCATTGGCTCCTTTGTGTGGATTATTGTCCTATGACTTTATCACCTTAACATTAGCATTATATTGTTGCTTCTGCTTTCTCTTTGCATGATAATCCTTTATTACATTACTTCTAATCTAGGCATAGACCTCAGATTCATGTGGGCAAGCAAGCATAGAACATGTACAGATATTGTCGCATTCTCAAATTGCAACTATACACAGTCCTTGGCTACTTCCTTCTAAAGGAGATGAAAGATCCATGCCCTATAATAAAAACTAGTGGAAGAATAGGGAGAGACAAAGAGAGAAGCATAGTGAGAAATGCTAAACCTAGAGTCTAAACACAAAGAAAACACACACAAGAAGAGAGAGAGAGAGAGAGAGAGAGAGAGAGAGAGAGAATGACTAACTGAGTGTGGGTATTTTCTTGCACAAATTCATTGAGACAAGCTGAATGAGAGAGAAAGAGAGTCTAGAGCATGAGAATGTAAGAGTGAGTGGGAGACTACTGAGAGAGAGAGAGAGAGAGAGAGCATAGGAGTGAGCAAAAGTCTATTGACTCTGTGTGTGTGTGTGTGTTAGAGAGAGAGAGAGAGAGAGAGAGAGAGAGTTGTGTAACCATTTCTTGCCCATGTTGTACATTGAGTGCCAATTAGTGGCACATTACTACACGAAAGTGCAATTCAAAATGTTTGTTCATCTCCCACCCAAACCACCTACCCTAGCATTGTCTGGGACATAGGTTTTTTGTCCACCTTACTATACATATACAAAGCCATAATTTGTTATGAGGGAAGTGCTTCTATACGAGGTGTTACCATAGTTCCCTCTACCTCCTTGTAAAGGGATAGTTCTAAGGTTTTATGGCCATTTGTGAATACGGCTATCCTCTCTCACCAATCATTTTGGTAGTTACTATTCCATCATAATACTCATCACAAAGTAGCATGTTCTTCAATTGTCCTAGTGGGCATTATAAAGAATCAAGTCTCAATTAAATGGATATTTGTAGATATTTGGATTGTGATATAACCCAAAGTAGTCAAATCTTAGCCATTAACTCCATTAATGTCTCTAATCCTTGAGGAGGTAGGGTTAAGAGATACCTATTGCAAGAGGGATATATACGTTATAAAAATCTTTAGGTAGAGGGATTCTTTAATACCACTTGATTGCACATCTAAGGTGGGGTTTTTATATAGGTATTTATCCCTTTAGTTATGATTAGAAAACTCCTTATGTCATAGATTTATAAATTCATACTGTAGGTAGACCCAAGTCTAGTTTTATCAAGCTTTTCCACTTCAATCAATCTCTGAGATAGTTCTTCCTTGGTGAGTCTATCCCTTACCTCATGTCTAATTCGGTACCAAAAATCCCATGGGCATCACGGCCTTCAACCCAAATGCAAGGCCAAAGGGTATGTGGTTGGTGGAAACTTTATATGCAATGCAATAAATTCAACATAAGTTTATGTTCTCGATCAATTCTGGTGGCCTCCACCATGGAGGTCATTGTGTTACACAAAGTTTTATTTGTGCTTTTGGATTTGTCATTTTCTCTAGGATAATAAGGTATAGATTTATTGTGGATAATCAAGACCTTTCTCATCAAGATCATAATTGTTTCATTGATGAAATGATATCCAGCTTGATCACTAATGCTTTCTAGAGTTCATGCAAACTATGATGTAACTTTCTTGTACATTACTTGAGTCATAGTGCTAGCATCCTCCTTCCTTGCTCCCTTGTTGCCTTATCTTCTACCCACTTGGTGAAGTTATCAGTCGCACTTGCAACAATAATATGCCATGCTTGTGTGCTCTTGGTAGCTGGTCTTATTTGAGCAATAAAGTAAATGTGCCATATTTCAAAGGGTTGATTGGTGAGCATGCTAGTAAGAAGCATTTTATCCCTCTCCTATAGTATAGCGTCCATCTAATAGGTTTAATAAATTTTGCCACATTTAGAAAAAGGGTATGCCTCCATAGTAGCACCTTTCAGGCCATGATCTTGATAGAAATGTGGCCCCCTACTATGCCAGGATGTGCTTCTTCAAGGATATCCAAAAATTCATATTCACACACACGCGCACACACACACACACACACACACACACACACACACACATCGTTGCATGATGCCATCCTTTCCCATTTGATGAATGTGTCTAGTGATTAGCTATTATTGGGCTACATCCTTGATTAGTTTATGTTCTCTATGCTTGTTTAAGACTCGATCTATCTTAGGAAAATCCATCTGCCAAGAAGTGACCAATACCTTTTTCCATTCTGGTATTAAATCTATGACAAACAATGGGGCATCTGAAGATCTCGTCATTAGTAGTGGTTAGAGGTTTACCATTGGGAATTCTTGGCATATGCTAAACCAATACATGGTTTCACCCTTAGAAATATTGATTGTAAAATAAAACTCTAGTAGAATTAACATCCATCATGTAATTCACCCAATCATGAAAGGCTTATTTACTAAATAGAGTAGCACCTCATGCTATACAAAAAATGCAAACTTGCTCACTAGAAAGTAATGCCAACTTTTCTTAATAGCATAAACAATGTATTTATGTGTCACTTAGTTTGAGACTTCCAAAATAAATTAGCTAGTCCAAGCTATACGTACTCGTCTGGCTGCATGAAAACACACCCTCTGGCAAACTTTGAGGCATCTATATGAACATGAAATGTTAAATCCTATTCTAGTGCCCTTAAAATAGGTGTGTGGTAGCCAGTGCAAGTCTTAGAGTGTCAAAGGCAGTGTGTCTTTCTTCTATCCAGATGAACGCCACTAAAAGTTTATACAAGAGTGAGAAATGTCTACATAGAAGAGAAAAAATCTCTTGTAATAGCCCATATGCCCTATAAAATATTGTATGCCCTTGGGATATGTCGCAGGTGGAAGCTTGAAAATGAGAGTGACCTTATGAGGACCTTATCGACCAACAAGAATGGTGCCAAATGAAATCCTCCCAAGTTTAATATGTTTCTTTTTGTAATAATTTGGTCTCCCAGAGAATTTTAGTATTCTTGTTGGATTAATTGATCTGTTTAGTATATACAAAAAAATAAATTCTTTTGTAAACATTGAGTGGCTCATAGCATCTTTGGTACCCACTACAACTTTGGTACAAGAAATTTGTAAGGAGAATTATTTGTCTAAAATATTTCAAACTATCTCTTAATCTTTTATGTGAACACATAGTATCACTTATCCACTATAGCTTCAACTTGGCCATGTGGTGTAATTTCCCCTTACATGCAAATGGAAATCCACTACATGTGCACACTTTCTAAGGACATTTTGGAACTCTATTGATTGATTTACTAATTTACTTGACATTTTGCATAGTGATATAGAGGAAAAATATACTCGAAACTTGGGAATTTAAAAATGGTTAATCTTGGGAGATTCCCGAATTCCCCAATATAGTGTGTGGTTGAGAATATCCCTAAAAGCTTAATTTTAGTCCCTACAAAGTTTTTGAGGGATGGGTGCTCTCATTTATAAAATAACATGTCATTTTCTTGACGTATTTACTTGAAAAAATGACAAATTGAATCTATGTTTAGAATTTCCTTTCCTAGTTTGACAATTAGGCAATAGATTTGGAAAAATTAAAGTAAAATGAAGCATAAAGAGACGTAAATCCTCTATTGACTTACAGAGACCATGCAAGGAATGTGCGAATAAAAAATGATACATGTGCATCAGATGAATGCAAAACTTGATTTGTTGTGAAGTTGATTTAAAATTTTGAGCAAGCCGCATTAGGGGAAGGCCTTGTTTTTTGTAAAATATGTTTATCATATATTATGTGGTAGTTCCTTTTTCAAGAGGGGATGAAGCAATTTGGTACGTTGAGAGGATCCTTAATTGTCAAGTGTAAGATGCAAGTCTCAGTGTGATGATAACTGCTATTCTTGTGGATTGATGGGCCTATTTTTCAACCAATGCCAACTCTGCCTATAAGAATCATGGTTTAGAAAAGGAAGAGTGCATGAACTAGAGGGCAACGTTAATTCTTGTAGCGGAAGTGAAAGCTAACAAGAACCCTTTGCCTAGCTTTTCTCTGCCAATGAGTGCCTCCAACACGCAGTAAGTAGCAAAAGGCTAGGAGTTCGAGATTCCTCTTGCAAACACAATCCCAGCCATTCCCCGGGGAGTGTGTCATTCAAAGCTAAGCGTGTGATGTTGCATGGAAGCCTTTTTTTTCTTCGAGCCCAAGTTATACCTCCTTTTATTATTAATATCTCTCCCTTTTCCAGTTGGAAACATATTAGTACGAGGAAGCCCATCGTCTTCATAGTGCTTTAATGTGGCATGCGAGCATGTGGTACATTCGAGTGCGCTCCTTATGTCTTATATATGTCACTTCTCCACTCTTAGAAAACCTTTTTGGGCATGCTCATGTGCAATTTTACCATTCATTTAAGTATCGTACTATCTTCCATTATTAGCAAAATACTTATAGAATCGGTATATTTGGCATGTATGAAAATACAAAAATAAGTGAGTTGAGGAACAATTACCTGCGTGCTTCCACATGCACATATTGGAGTCTTTCAAGAAGAGAAGGTTTTATTGAAGAGCATAGTGAACAAGCATCCCACTTGATCTATTGATAACTACATCATCTTCTTGAAGGATGATGTTCACAGCTGCACATGCGCGCGCAACACAAACTAGGAGTTAGTGGAATAAGAGCTGAATGTTGCACATTAAGGCCTCTCAGGGCTTGCCGCCGTGCCCACCATAGCCCCCTCCATAGCCGCCCCCACGCCCTCCATAGCCTCCATAGCCGCCCCCACGTCCGCCATAGCCTCCATAGCCTTCCTCAGCATCAGTTTGAGAGGTAGCGCCATAACCGTGATGTCCACCATGCTCGCCACCACCACGTCCACCATAGTAATTTCCATAGCCTTCCTCGGCTTGGGGGCGAGAGGTAGATCCGTGACCTCCGTGTCCACCATAGGCACCATTATAGCCTCCGCGTCCAGCATAGACCCCATACCCTTCCTCGGCTTGGGTGCGAGAGCTAGCTCCGTGACCTCCGTGTCCGCCATAGCCGCCTCCACGTCCGCCATAACTCCCATAGCCACCATAGCCTTCCTCAGCTTGCGTGTTAGCATCCGAGGAAACGGCCTTCTCCTCCTTGCTGGCTTCTTTCTTGTCCACCTTGTCGGCTGCATGACAGTTGATGAGCGCCCCCAACACCAGAAGCACTAGAATCACAGCTTGCTTGCGAGCCATTGTCGTGTTTATGGATATCAACCTCTACACTTGTTAGGTTGAAGGCTACCGGTAATTCGCTTCGCTCCAATTTATACTCACAGCTAGGTTTCCCCCGCCAACACGCAACGCGTCCACTAACGGATTGATATGGGCACGCCTCCCTCCACCTTGTTGGATCCGAATCACACCACTACCATCTCTGAGGCTCGTGTCATTTCTGATAGGCGTGCAGCGCTTATAGTCAAAAAGAGTAACGCCACTACTGTCTCCCAAAGTGCGCATCGCACCACACTTTAATTTATACACTAATCTGCAGCTAAAAGCTGTATACAGTGTGTGAGCATGGCAGCGTGTAACCGCGCGTCACCAGCAATATTCAAACTAGAGCGCAGCTCTAATGAAATACACAGTTTAGCACCGTGAGTTGGGAGACCAATGAAGTCAGATCAGCTCGACATCATGTGTACCTCCGTAACGTTGGCAGAGGATCTGTGAGCTCACTCCTTTGCGCTAAATGAATCCGACATGCATGCATGCTAGCCTTAGTTCAAGATCATAGCTCAATTAGTACCGAATCTCATGTACAATTTTAAAAATTAGCCAATGACAACTTTCCGTTAATGTCTTATATTGTGTAATAATACTTTCAATGCCACTACCTCTAGCAATATGATTTTCTTTTAGCAATCACTAATACTAAGTTTCTATATTATATAAAGAATACAATCATTACAAATTTTGGTTCTTCATTAAACGTTAAAGTATATTATTATAAAAATTACTAGTACTATAGTATACTAGTCTTAGACATAGTTTTTAAATTTCTCTGCATCTCTCCAAAAACTTATTACTTTGTCCAATTAATTTTGCAATGTTGGTCTTGTATTAAAAAATAATAACTTATAATTTTGAAGATACATTGAATTCATTGTGGAGCTTGTCAAGACCTCTTAAAATTGCAAGTTCTAATTTTCTTCTTTTAAAATGGTAAGGGTGAGTCGGATTACTTCTTCAATAGCAATGTAATGTAGTTTGGTATTAGATAATGTAGCTTTTGCCTGTTCATACCAAAAAGTTTCCGGTTACTCCAAACTACTTTATTGATTTGAGGACTCAATAAAATGGAGTTTATGCCTCCACTCTGACAGAGGAAGTCACAACACCTCATACACCAATACCTCCTCATCAACGTTACTCTGCATTACCGAGCACACATCATGTGTTCGATTCCAATTTGCATACCCCACAACAACACAAAGCAACTATAGATGCGCTTGGTAGACGCGCAAAATAGCGGGCGCGTCTATAGGTGTTGCTCTAGTAGAGAAATTACGGGCGCGTCTATAGGCACGGCTAAACGCTCGTTTATTTACGCGTAAATCACTGCATCTATTTGCGCGTTTGACTTGAGAAAATACGGGCCTATCTAACATCCCGTTTATTAGCGCGTGTATTTGCGCGTTTATTTGCGCTTTTACACTGAGACTCAGATGCGCATTTAGATGCATAAATAGACGCGCTCCAGAGAATACAGAAAGTGAGATTTTGGTGTACATCATTGCTTTCCAAACATTGCCCATGATTACCAAAGCACATAATTTTTTGCAAGCCCACATATACAAGAATTAAGTGAAATGAGGAGAATGAGACAATATGTAAAATAGTTTTGCCAATATCAATTGTGGGGCTATGGTTCAATCTCATCCTCAATGAGATCAACCCTTGCCAAACTATCTACTTCAAAATCCAAACAAGTGTTTAGATCTACAAATACATTCAACCCACTACTACTTGTGCCACTCATGTGCTCATCGAAATCAACATCTCCAATGGTAGGCTCGTCCTCACGGGTAACGCCGGCCTCAATATCTATATCTCCTATCTCATGATCATCCTCGTCTCTTGTATCACGGTCATCATCACGTCCATGGCCATGATCATCCTCCATATGCTCCATATTAGTAAATGTACTATACATCACTTTGGAACATGGCATAATAGGTATGACATGCCACCATCTATTATTATCCACCATTGGTTGATAGACAACCTAATTCAAACACAAATACAATCATGTTACTTTTCTTGCATCAAATATTTAAAAGCGAGTATTTTTATGTGTGTGCACAGTACCTGTTCACATTGTTGCGGTAGTACTAGTGTGTCCTTCCTACTTTGCCAAAACTTTGTGGAGTCAATAGTTACAAAGCCACTTGCATGGCGTTTGATTGTTGCATTAGGGCCTCTTTCCACCACGTCCTTAAACCACTTTACATCCAAAACATACACAAAGAAGCGTCGAAAGTCAAGCATAATGATATCTTGGATTATGCCACAATAATCATCCATGGCTCCATTGGCTCCCTCAAGGCTAGCAATGACGCCGCAATCTTGTGTGTTTCTCTTATCATCAATCCGTTGTGTTCGAAAATGCTTGCCCTCACACCATATAGCATTGAACATAGTGCACTACACCAAGAAAAAATCAATTAAATAAGCAATCTAAATTATAAAAAGCTCCTAACTTATGCATAACATTCTATATACCGACCTTGCTCATGCATCCCCTAGCATACTCCCATTCTTCCATTGTGATATGCATCCCCTCGTCTTTCTCTACTTTCTCCATTTCATCAAGTAGCCAATCTGCATGAATATCCTTTGGAAGTGCTCTTACACGCTGAGGGTATGGCACATGAGATCCGTGGTGTGTACGAAAGAGGGCCCTTTCTTCTTGTCTTCTTGCCTTTGCATCCTCGTATCTTGTCACCCATCTTTTCATCACATCACTATTAAGCATGCAAAAGAGGTTGATACTATTATGCAACTCCATGTCTATTACTTTGTTGCGTCCTTTTCCTTGAGGCACAATAGAGGTCATCCTTAGGTCTCCATCATCTCTCCATAGTCATGGGAGAGAGCTATCCACATCAACAAGAAACTTAGAAATATATACAAGTGACTCGGCAATGCTTACCTGAACACTCGCCATAGCCTGGGAAGTCATGCATCGTCCACATCAAGATTGCTTTGCAGTTGAAGTCTCGTGACGAGGGAGGCCTGCTCACATCATGCACCTCGATACCTCTCCAAAGTATCTCTAGCTCATCAATCAAAGGCTCCAAATAAACATCAGGGTTTTTGACTTTATGTTTCCCTGGAATTAGAAGGGACAGCATGACATGTCCTTTCTTAATAGCCATAGAGGGTGGAAGATTGTAATTCACCAATACCACTGGCCATACACTGTAAGACGTGCTTTTGAGACCAAATGGGTTCACACCGTCCATACCCAATCCAAGTCTCAAGCTCCTAGGTTCTTCCTTGAAGCTTGGCCATGTGTCTTCAATATGCTTCCACGCAGGAGAGTCCGCGGGAGTTCTCCACTTGCCATCGGTTGATCGATGGGAGGAATGCCATGACATGAGCTCTGCAATAGATTTGCACTTGAACATATGTTGGATGCGAGGAATTATGGAATAATGTCGCAATACCTTACGAGGCACGTCCGAGGGCACGTCCAAGGTTTTGAGATCTGCTCTATATCTTGGCTCTCCACAAGTAGGACACTCTCTTGCATCCTTATGTAGTCCACGAAACAAAACGCAATCGTTGACACATGCATGGATGTGCTTGTAATCTAATCCTCCAAGAGAGGTCACATGTTGCCTTGCCATATCTCTTGAGGTCAGTAATTTATTCTCCCTTGGAAGCATTTTACACAATAGCCTGCACGTGAAGACCATAAATGAGGAAAAGCATTCGAGTAATTGACCCACTAGCATAATTCACCATGTTTGCAAAATCGACTTTAAAGCTTACTTGAGTAATGCATTCAAACTTGCATTGCTCCATCCATAGATGGTTTGCAAGTTTAGTAACTCAAGGGAGGCACGTAGAACAGAGAATGTGCACCCCTCAAATAGTGGAGTCGATGCTGCGGTAAAAAGATCATCCTGCTCCATGCTATTATCCCTCCCTTGATGGACATATAAATCCCGCACCATATCATCAAACACCTCCTCCTCCACGGCTTCATGATGTAATGGCGGAGGGCTACTATCACCATCACTCCATGCATCCGTAATGGTTCCTCCTGAAGATCCCACCTCATATCGCCAACGCTTCGCCTCCTCACGATGGGCATAGGGTAACATGTGCGGGTGTGGCACTGCATCCTGTATCAAATTAAAACGGGATCATAACTCAAACATATGAACACCCATAGGTATCTCAATCAACCTTAACTTACAAACCCTTACCCTGTTTACGGTCACATCCCATTCTCCATACTTTGAGATATGATTGAGCGTAATCCTGCGTGCACGATACATGTTTCCTCGACATCGATCACACAGACATTTGATTTTTTGCTCCAACCACATTTTGCGATGGTGGATACGGAGGGATTCATCCTCACTAGAGCTACTTGTTGAAGATGGAGACATCCTACAAACAAACAACCCACCAAATTTGCTCTTCTTCAAATGCTTAATTTAAACTCTGTGTTGCATCTATCACCGTGTCTATAGTCGCATCTAACATCGCGTCTAACTGTGCGTCTAAACGCGCATCTACTCTGTGTATTTAAACGCACCTGTAGACGCGCTAATAGATGCGACTATAGATGCATCTACTCTATGTATTCAGATGCGACTATAGACGCGCTAATAGACGCGACTATAGACGCGGCTTTTAAACCTGCTTTTCGGTGCGCCGCTCGCTTTGCTTTTCTTTTCATTACTTAAACTTCGCGAGTGGCTTCCTTCCTTCTTTATTAGCAGTTCTATAGATTCGAAGCTTAAGAGAGAGCCTCCCATACACAATTCCAAGCTTTCACTCAAGAGAAAGGGACCGTACCTACACTTGCTTCCAAGCCTAAAGAAGAGGAGGAGTACGAACAAGGAGAAGAAACAAGTTTGAAAAAGAAAGATCCTTCCATACCTTTTTCCAAGTAAGTCCTTTTGAAGTTGTTCTTGCTTGCTCTTTCCAGTTTTGTACTTTCTGGCATCCATGAAACGCAGGATCTAGGTATGAGCGACACGTTCTTTTGTCGGGCGCAACGTCCTTTTCGACTTTTTAGTATTCTCGCCTGTCGGAGCGCGTCTATAGGCGCATCTGAGGGCGCATCTAAACGCACGTCTACAGGCGCGTCTATCCGCGCATCTGGCTTGTTACAGACACACACAGATGCGTATGTAGACGCTCACACAGACGCCCTGTTAAACGGAGTTTTAAATGCACTGTTAGATGCGCTTTTAAACGCGATCTTAGACGGATTGTTAGACGGACTATTAGACGCGCTTGTAAATGCACTGTTAGACGGATTGTTGGACGGACTGTTAGACGCGCTTTTAATTGAATTGTTAAACGCTTTGTTAGACGCGTCTATAAATGCGCAGATCAGATGGGTCTATAGACGCGCTCTGACAGAGCCTCTTTTTTTTTTCCCTTTCTTTTCAGCTCCCAAAGTAATAGATTTGTTCCTATTTTCCAGTTTAACATGTGGCCAGGAAGTGCTTCTAGCTCACCTGATCTGCGGGAATCGATTTGGAAGGATTTATATAATCTTTTAGGGCACCCTCCTAGTCCTGTGGAGTTATACGGGTATATGACGGGTACCCTTAACACTCCCTAGGAGTCGGCACTACAGACTCCGAGCCACCCCACACCGCCTGAGATCACCCCAGCAGAGTCCGCACAGCCGTCTTATGCCCCTTCCCCCGTACCGTCTTATGCCCCTTCCCCCATGCCGTCTTATGTCCCTTCTGCCATCCCGTCTTATGCCCCTTCCCCCATGCCGTCAGGAGGTTCTTCTGTCTCGGCGAGCCGTCGACGTACTCCCCAACCGTCGAGACTCGGTTCTCCAGCTACGAGTGGTCAGCGTAGTCCCCTGCAATCCCCAACTACGAGTGGCCAACGTACGAGCTCGACACGACAGGGTAGCAGGCGTAGTAGCAGGGAGAGCGGTGGCGGATGCATGGCAGAGTGCTTTGGGCCATGTGGCGGTGAGGAGGAGGATGATTCAGATGATTTAGACGTGCCTCTGGGTGATGGTACCATTTATTATGACATCACTCAGACAGGAGGCATCTTGATGGATGCGCAGGGGAAGGACATCATGGCCTTCATGCGCTCTGTAATTGCTAACAATTACAGAGATTGCTTTATCCACTATAAAGACCACCCAAAGAGGTTGGCTGATGAGACCCTCGCTACTATTCGCTCTAGGTATCCTAGCCCCCCCAATCGCCAGTTCACAGATAAATGGGGGAAGTCAAAGATTGTTACGATACTTAGCAATAAAAGATCTTCCCTTAAGAGGCAGGCACTAGCGAAGCTTGCCAGGCTTGAGGCAGGTCAACCTCCAAGGGGCCCGCCCCACACCGCTCACAAGCGTGAGTGGAAGAAGGCAATGAAGTCAGCAAGGGAGGAGCCCAGTCTGCAGCACGTGGAGGCGCGGAGGATCCAGATGGAGGAATATGGAAGCGCGCATTTTGGAGCAGGGGGTGTTGAATCATGGGAGGCCCAATTTGTAAGTATCGATCTCAAATTATATTGCTTATGTAGTTTATTAGGAGGTTGGTTGTTTCTTTGTACTAATCCCTCCACAAAGTGTATCGCGGTCATGCAGCTTGAGATCGTGGGCAGATACCCTACTCCAGTGGAGACAGCCTACCACCGCCACCATCACAGAGGAGATACATGGAGGCACTTCTATGATGACGGGTTGATTACTAAGGAGCAGTATACCCGAGCTACTGGACAGGCCCCCCAGGTATTTGAAAGTAATTAAATAATGCCAAAATTATAAGTAAAGATTTGATTTTTCATACATTGATATATGTTGTCCCTTGTTTACAGGCCCGTGCACAAGAGGATGAGGAAGAGGAGGAAGGAGGCACAGAAGGGAGCGCAGAAGGGAGTGTGGAAGGGAGCGAGGACCTAGAGAACATAGATTAGTCGTATAAGTAATGCTAGCTACTCTTTTTTGTACTTAAAGCCACTGGCTTGGCTTCGTGCCTCTTGTATATAGACTCCTCTTATTTTTTGTACTTGAAGCCACATGACATGGCTTAGCTTCCTTATTTTTTGTACTTGAAGCCACATGACGTGGCTTAGCTTCGTGCTATATGTATATACAAGCACTTTTTGAGCTTTCAATTTTATTGCGTTTTGGAGTTGTAATATTTTATTTGGAATTGTAATTAAAATGCAATTGGCTGTAAGAATTGAATTACAGAATGTGGATATGGGATTCTTGTAACTATATAGCATACGCAACATACACACTATTCTGTAAAATTATTAAAAAAAAAAAAGGTGCGTCTATCAGTGCGTTTAAAAACGCGTTTATATTCGCATCTGTCTATTTGACTTGCGTCTATACGCGCGTCTATAAAAGCCTTTATAAGCGTGTCTATTTATGTGTTTTTGTGCACGTCTATACGCGCGTAAGTCTGATATATAGATGCACAATTAGACGCGGGTCTGTAGACGCACAAATAGACGTGCCCGTAAGTTTTTATTTTAGTTCATGAAACGCGTCTGTGCGCGCGTCTATGGGTGCTTTGTCTTGTTGTGCCCATTATCCCACTAGCAATATACATACTAGAGCGCATTGTGAGTTGAGAGACCAATGAAGTGCGATCCGCTTGACATCTCTTACCGTGAGTTGAGAGACCAATGAAGTGCGATCAGCTTGACATTTCTCACCGTGAGTTGAGACACCAATGAACATTAATGGATAATGTGTACCTTCATAACATTGGCAGAGGATCTCCATCATGCCCTTCTTGTTATTGAGCAAGAAGAACCACATCATAGTTTAATTACTACCCAATCTCATGTACAATTTTAAAAATTAGCTAATGATAACTTTTGGTTAATGTTTGGTTAATGGGCTGCTAGCAAAGGAGTTCCCCAAGAGGTAGTCATAGTGCTACGTCCGAGAGGAGTCAGCCCAGGGGTAGTCGCAAAAGTAGGCCCCTAAGGTGTCACCTGAGTGGAATCAAAGTCCTTTAGAGAGTAGAGATCATGATGTCTCCTCCTACAAGGGTTTCCGTACTCGTCGGACATGCGACATGATCCCATGTCTAATTTGGGAGGATTGGACAAACGTAGACACAAACACAAAAACAAAAAACAAAAACCAAGAGTGGGTAAGAAGCGGAAAGACAATTAATTACTTGAGACAATTATGGAATTCAAACTCATAAAATTATGGGCAGGCAATTAATCACTTGTGAAAATTATGAAATGACATCAACACATAAAGGATAAATATGAAAGGACAATTATTTACTTAAGACAAGCTAGTTTTGAAAAGACAAATATTTATGAAAGACAAGTGGAATCCAATAAGATTTTCATATATACATATAAAATAGAGACCAAAAGTATGTCTCCAAAATTATATATATATAAAATATATGTCTCCAAAAGTATGCTTAAGCAAAATTTGTCTCCAAAAGACATCCTCCAAAAATGCCAAAATGGTGGAGGAGGTCTACCGCTCTACATTATTGTCTGAGGTACTTTCCTCATCCACACTGCTAGGCGGGTCATTGGGGACCTCATCCTTCACATCTTCTAATATGTAGTCATGCTCTTCAACGATTATGTACTCGCAATCCACGAATGCCTCCACACAATCCATTATATCCTTTACAAAATCATATTTGAGGCTCCACCGGTTGTGGCAGTCTCTCCACAACCTACGGAGATCCCGTAGGTTGTGCGTGTGTTCCTCAGTTGCCCTTGCTCCACTACCCTTCGGCTTGGACCCCACCAAGAATCACGCACCCCCACGTTGTACTTCACCCAGTCACTCTCTTGTGCAATCTTCTCTTTTACATGAGCTAGTAGCGAAGCTATGTCTATAATCTCTACGATTTGGGAAACCGGGTTGGGGTTTAGGGAGGACACCTATGGGTGAGGGCGTAGTTGTTCCATTTAGAATCTGTTTGAAAAAAAAAAGAACCAAATATGGTTAAGGAGCATGTGAAAAAAGAACCGAATACGACTAAGGAGAAGGAAATAAGCATATGCATAAGATGAAAAGCATATGAGGGAAAGCATTTGCATAAGAGAAAAAGAGAGAAAGCATGTGTTTAAAAGAGGGGAAAAGAGATTGAAAGAGGGGAAAAAGAGATTGAAAGAGGAAAAAAGAGATTGAAAGAGGGGAAAAAGAAGAGGGGAAAAGAGCATAAGCATAAGAGAAGGAAGAGGGGAAAAGAGAAGCATAAGAGGGGAAAAGAGAAGGAAGAGGGGAAAAGAGATCGAAAGAGGGGAAAAAGAAGAGAGGAAAAGAGCATAAGCATAAGAGAGGGAAGAGGGAAAAAGAGCATCAGCATAAGAGAAAAAGAAAGAAAGCATATGCTTATGCTTATGCATGAGCATATGAACATAAGAGAAAAAGAGAGAAAGCATATGCTTGTGCTTATCCATAAGCATATGAGCATATGCTCATGCATAAGCATAAGAATAGGCATAGGCATATGCTTATGAAAAGAAGAGAAAAAGAGAGGGAAAAAGAAGAGAAGGAAAGGAGAAGAAGACATATGCTCATGCATAAGCATAAGCATAAGAGATTGAAAGAGGGAAAAAAGAAGAGGGGAAAAGAGCATAAGCATAAGAGAAGGAAAAGCATGCGCATAAGAGAAAAAGAGAGAAAGCATATGTTTGAAAGAGGGGAAAAAGAAGAGAGGAAAAGAGCATAAGCATAAGAGAAGGAAGAGGGAAAAAGCGCATAAGCATAAGAGAAAAATAAAGAAAGCATATGCTTATGCTTATGCATGAGCATATGAGCATAAGAGAAAAAGAGAGAAAGCAGAAGCTTGTGCCTATGCATGAGCATATGCTCATGCATAAGCATAAGCCTCGGGGGGGTCACTCATCATATGTAACCCTATCACGTGAGTTCAACAGAAGGATATTTTTTATTTCTAAAATTTACAAAAATAAATATACATAAGGGACTATTTAAAATAGTTTTAGAAAAAATTTACAGATTTGTATAGAAAAGGGGTACATTTTATTAATGAAAAAATTTACAAATAAGGGATTTTAAATATAGGCCTTGAACGCACGTGATATAGAGGGTTTATACATAGTGACCCCCCTGAGGCATAAGCATAGGCAAATACATATGCTTATGAAAAGAGGAGAAAAAGAGAGGAAAAAAGAGAGTGGAAAATAAGAGAAGGAAGAGGGAAAAAGAGATTGAAAGAGGGGAAAAAGAAGAGGGGCAAAGAGCATAAGCATAAGAGAAGGAAAAGCATATGCATAAGAGAAAAGAGAGAAAGCATATGCTTATGCTTATCCATGAGCATATAAGGGAAAGAGGGGGGGAAAGAGGGAGGAAAAGAGGAAAAGAGGGGAAGAAATAAGAGAAGAGAGGGAAAGAGAGGGTTCCTACGCCCATCACTACAGTTAGCGCTTAAGGCGTTAGCTACAAGCCAATACAAATAACGAAAATAACAAAAGGGAAAGAGAGGAAGCACTTTCTTACTTGGAAAAGTCCTGAACTGTGTTTCGTTAACTGGCCCTACAAAAAAGAGTAAAACATACCGATTTTTCAAATAACTAGTTAGAGGAAGGAGGAGTTTGGAGAAGCAACTTTTCAAAGGGATTGGATGAGTTTGGAGAAGCCTATAAACAAGGAGAAAACATAAGCCTATAAACAAGGAGAAAGAGGAGGAAGAGAAATACCAAAAAGAGAAGAGGTGAGTCTTCTTTCTTTCACCAAAGCTCGTTTTTTGTCCTTAACCTCTAAAAATCAAGCATGAAAATTAGCACATAGCCTTAGCAATACAAGGAGAAACATGCTTCAACACTCACAAAATGAAATCTCACAAAAAGTGAACCTACATTGCTTAAAGAGACACACCTTCTTGAAAAACTTCCTTTCACACAAGCAGAGATGGAGAAGGGTGGAGAGAGAGCACAAGTGTTGGGAGAGGGGCTGTGTAGAGGTGACGAGTGGGGAATAGAGAGGAGGAAAGCGAAGTCATCGAACATAAGGTGGAAGGAGAAATTTTTGCTTTTCTCGCAATAGAGATGTGAAAGATGGCATCGTGGAGGGTTTCGGGTTTTAACCCCAGTGTCGCTATAAAGTGACATTGGTCAGTTGCTATATAGCGATGTTTATATCCTAAAAGCATTGCTATATAGTGATGGAACAGGGCAGAGCGTCGCTATGTAGCGATGGTTTAGGGCACTTTCTGTTAAAAGAGAGGAAAGGAGCTCATGGGTGGCTATTTTTTGGATCTTAATAGATTTCCTTGCAGCTAATATTGTGATTTTGGAAGTGTGCAGATGGGAGGTATGAGTGGAAGCTCATCAGATGATGCACCAACACTCGGGAGCACAAAGTGGCTTACGGAGAGGTTGCATTATCATTGAACTCATTGCAAGCGAGAAGTGCGACATCAATGTCGTATTGTCATGCACCACTTGTGGATGTATGGGGAGGAGCCCAAACCAGTACCCACTATTGGTGTTGCACATGGTGATGGATCATTGATAAGTCAATGCTATTTGAGTTCATGATTAATATTAGATACCATTATGACACAAAACCTTGAGACAAGATCTTATATTTATACGAAATCTTGAGACAGGATGAGGAAGATGGTGAGGGTGCACATATACCTTCACTCTTTGTGCAAGACTATAGTATCTCGGATGTGCTAGATGATGACGAGGGTATGGTGGACATGACGGATTCTATTTTTAGGGACACTACATCACATGTACATGTGATGTCCGAGTCAAAGGTCAATATGCGAGAGTTGCAGTCAACACAGTTGTACGAGGTGCTAGGATTTCTAAACTACAAGCTTGTCTCTCAATCTTGAATTTGCAAGCAAAGTATGGGCGATTGGATACAAGTGTCTCGGCCTTAATGCGGTTAGCACCTGCATTAATTTGACTCATTATTTGGATATTGTTTATTTTAAGAATCATCATGTATGTTTGAGAATCATCATTATTCGAAGCCTATGTATGTTTGAATTGTGATAGGTTGCTCCAGAAGATCTTGCCTATAGCAAATACCACGCCCGCATCAAGAGATGAAGCGAACAAGATGCTAACAAGAGTGGGTATGGATTATGATACCATCCATTCTTGTCGTAATGACTATATTCTCTTTTGTTGTGAGCTTGGAGATTTGGCTAGTTGTCTGAAGTGTGGGGAACAATGATATAAATATGACTTGTAGGGTGACTAGATACCGATAAAGGTCTTGAGACACTTTCCCATCATTGCAAGAATACATCACATGTTCCGATGCAAATCCATAGCGGAGTTGATGACTTGGCATGCATCTCATCAGTCCACTAATGACACATTGAGGATTCCCGTAGATTGTGCAGCTTGGAAGCACATAGACAATTAGTGGACTTTGCGAGGGAGCCAAGCAACTTACATCTTGGGCTCGCCATAGATAGCGTGAATCCTTTTGGGTTACGCTCGACATCTTCGTCGACATGGCCCATAGTCTTGGTGAATTACAATATCCCACCATGGCTAACAATAAAGAAGGGACACCTCATGCTTACACTACTTGTGCCAGAGAAGTACAAGGCCAAAAATATGGACGTGTATATGGCACCTTTGATAGAGGAGTTACAGATCTTATGGAGACGAGTGCGGGTCTTTGATATTTCCAGAGCTTCTACATACCAATGATATTTTGGTCAAGGGTATCTTGTAGGATGTCTCATTTGTGGCCCCAAGTGTGTGCTTCGGGAAAAGTTGTTCTCCTGAAAGCAACATGGATCCTCTCCACAAGAGAGGAGGTAGCGGCGGTCAAGGCAGAAATTCCCTCTTTTTAAACACCCACAGGGTACATGCGTTGCTTGAAAGGAGCATTTGGGTAAGTCAAAACATCGAGCGACTGCGTTCGAGCGAGCCCAAAGTTCGAGCGACACTTATGAGGAACTTTGTCTAAACCTATAGGAGCAATAAATTTTTAGTAAAAATGGTTGAATCTACATGACACTATTATAGATTGTTTTAAATTATTTTTTGTATGATTCTTGGCAACTTACAAAGATTAAACTTACTATTGGATAACTCATAAATCCATGTAAGTCAGCAATCATTCAATGAATACCAAAGGGAAAATTCTTGGCAACATACAAAGAGAAAACCTATCCTTCGATAAATAATAAATATATGCAAGTTAGCAATCATTCAATAGATACAAAAGGAAAAATGTTGCAATGTCTACACCTCGAGGTGATCACTCAAAATCATGTAAGGTAGCATGTGAGTTGAACAGGCTTCTTTATTTTATGGAGTTACATACATGGCAACAATAGTCCCACTGATGATATAGAAGCTCCTCCTAGCAAAATCTCTCACAAACAACTATTTGTAGCTCATCAATTTTTATGCTACCGACATGATTTGATCCATTTTGTACACAAAATGATCACATGAATAAAATGTTTAAACTATGGAACTAATAAATTATTGATCACCTTATGACCATGATGATGCTAACTCAATATGGATTACCTTCATGTGTCCTTGATCATGTATATATCTCTAGGATGGAGGGAGGAAACCGAGGACCCAGACTCTATATGAGAAAAATCCATGGTCATAATTAAATATAGAGTTTGATAAGGTCCGACTCTCATGAAACAAAGATAAGTATAAACTTTCTAAAGATCTAGGATTTTGACACTTTAACATGATAAATGTATTCATTCATATCATTCCAATCGTTTTGACTACAAACATGACCATATTTAGAGTCCGATTGACCAAGTTATGGCCCAAATAAAATTAGCAAGAGGAGCTGTCCAAGAGGCCACGATATCGTGGCCTCTAGGGAGGCTCCTTCTCCCATTATTTTTTTGCCTTGAAAATGGAAATTGCATAAGAAAAACACATACTTTGACCCCTTTCTTCCACCCCTCCTTTGTTGACCCTTGAAAAACATTGCCAAACATTTTCAGAAATTGTTGTTTGTCTATAAGACAATTGATTACTCACAATATCATGGGTAGGACAACAACTATAAAAGTAAGCAATGACTGCTACTTTTTGAATATAAAACATCACACTAGAATGTTAAAAGTTATGAAATTCCTCGCTCGAACCATCACCTCGCTCGAATGCAGTCGCTCGAATTCTGGTAATCCTCCATTTTCAAAGGTTAGCTTACTAGGCTCAAGTCCCATCATTGGCACAAGGTCTTACAGGTATTCTAAGCTATAGGATTAGTGTACGGATAATCGTGATGCGTTAGTGTAGTTACGATTATGTTATATTATTGACATGACTTCTTTGTAACTTTGATAGTTCATCCTTTCAATTACAGTAAAACGGTGCTTACAAGAAGATGTTAGAAATGCTATATTCAAGATCAGTGGTATTGTTAGGTACTACTACTACTACTCCTCATTCGAATCGTCGTCATCCTCGTCCTCGTCTTGCTGGCCTGATCCTTGGCCCTCGTGAGCTGCACCTAATCCCTAGCCCTCGTGAGCTATGCTTGATCCCTAGCCCTCATCACTGCTCACCTCTAGTGATGGGACGCTCGAGCTTTGACTCTAAGAGTGAAACCATATTAATTGGAAATTAAATTGGAACTTAAAGAATAAAACAATGTAAAAAGTGAGATTACAAGTAGGAGTAGACTTATACCATGCGAGCAACCACCTCAGCCCAATCGACCGTCACTCCTGTTGCCTCTTGCTCAATAAACCACGACTTTGTTCCTATGCAAAACACTCGTGAAACATGTGTTGCGTCTCTGCATCTATAGGAAGGCAACCCATCGTATCTTGTTGTGGACCCAATTTACGAGAGTTAGATAAAGTGCATATAATATGTAGTAAAACAAATAGAACAATATATTAAATGAGAAAAAGTAGACTTACCACGATTGCCTCGAATGCCAACCATCCGCCTACACCAAAGTGTGAAGTACCTACGACGTCCAGCCATCTCCTCGTAGCCCTCCTCTGACCCTCAAACATTTTGGGATGGTCCCTATTCTGCTTCTTGAAAAACTTCCAATCAGCTTTGTCTGCCTAGTTGGGTTAAGCCTTCCCCTTTGCAGTGGAAGTACGCAAGGTTGATCTACGATGCTTCAAGACCAAACCCATGCGCTCTCGTATGTAATTCTCATTGAACTCCCAATTTGTGGGGTTAGGGTATTTTTCTTTGAATTCATTGATGACCGCTTGCTTCTTTTGGTCATCTTGATACTACCAATCAGTAGCAATGCTGCTCTTAAAGTGGTGGCTCATCAACCGGCTCATGGTGGCCATCACTGCTTTGCCCTTTTTTTCTTCTATTATATCTTCAGTAGTCATGATTTGATAGGACAGGTCCTCAACTGGGTAAGGAGGACTCATGGTAGTGGCAGAGTCAGAGCGAGTGGTGTTTGTGCGAGCGCTTCCAGAGCAAGGAGTAGCAGTGGGAGTAAGAGAGGGCAAGCGACCTGACTGGTACTAGGTCTTGGGACCAAGTGGAGGCCTGTAGGAATGTGAGTGTACTGACTTGTCTACATATCACGAGCCAGCACAACATAAGCGACCCCTCCTACTCTTCCTTCCCTTATGAAGGAGATGCCCATGTGATGACCCCTCAGTCGAAGGGGCAGGAGGGGATGTCTGGGCAGTAGGTCGAACTATTGATGTAGGAGAGGTAATTGCTGAGGTCCTCTGGGATAACGGAGAGAAGAATCTCGCTACCTCCTCATCAGTCATTTGTGCCACAAACTCGTCGGGACTCCTGACAAAGCCATGGGCTGCTAGCAAAGGAGTTCTCCAAGGGGTAGTCGCAGTGCTACGTTCAAGAGTCACACAGGTAGGTCCCTAAGGTGTCACCTAAGGGGAATCAAAGTCCTCTAGAGAATAGAGATCATGATGTCTCCTCTTACGAGGGTTTCCGTACTCATCGGACGTGTGACGTGATCTCATGTCTAACATAGACACAAACACAAAAACGAAAAACAAAAAACAAGAGAATACATTGAGAAAGCATATGAGAATACATTGACAAAGCATAAGAGAATACATTGAGAAAGCATATGCTTATACTTATGCATAAGCATATGAGCATATGCTCATGCATAAGCATAAGCATAGGCATAGGCATAGGCATAGGCATAGGCATATGCTTATGAAAAGAAGAGAAAAAGAGAGGAAAAAAGAAGAGAAAGAAAGGAGAAGGAGAAGGAGAAGGACATGCATAGGCATAGGCATATGCTTTATGAAAAGAAGAGAAAAAGAGAGGAAAAAAGAAGAGAAAGAAAGGAGAAGGAATAGGCATAGGCATATGCTTATGAAAAGAAAAGAAAAAGAGAGGAAAAAAGAAGAGAAAGAAAGGAGAAAGAATACGCATAGGCATATGCTTATGAAAAGAAGAGAAAAAGTGAGGAAAAAAGAAGAGAAGGAAGAGGCAAAAAGAGCATAAGCATAAGAGAAAAGGAAAGAAAGGATATGCTTATTTTTATGCATGAGCATATTAGCTTAAAAGAAAAAGAGAGAAAGCTTAAGAATAGGCAAATACATATGCTTATGAAAAGAGATCGAAAGAGGGGAAAGAGGGGGAGAAAGAGAGCAAAGAGGATAAGAGGAGAAGGAGAAAGAGAAGGAGACATATGTTCATGCATAAGCATAAGCATAAGAGAAGGAAGAGGGAAAAAGAGCATAAGCATAAGAGAAAAGGGAAGAAAGGATATGCTTATTCTTATGCATGAGCATATGAGCATAAAAGAAAAAGAGAGAAAGCTTAAGAATAGGCAAATACATATGCTTATGAAAAGAGATTGAAAGAGGGGAAAGAGGGGGACAAAGAGAGCAAAAAGGAAAAGAGGAGAAGGAGAAAGAGAAGGAGACATATGCTCATGCATAAGCATAAGAATAAGAGAAGGAAGAGGGAAAAAGAGCATAAGCATAAGAGAAAAGGAAAGAAAGGATATCCTTATTCTTATGCATGAGCATATGAGCATAAAAGAAAAAGAGAGAAAGCTTAAGTATAGGCAAATACATATGCTTATGAAAAGAGATTAAGAGAGGGGAAAGAGAGGGGGAAAGAGAGAGGAAAAGAGATTGAAAGAGGGATGAAAGAGGGAAAAAGAGCATAAACATAAGAGAAGGAAGAGGGGAACGAGATTAAAAGAGGGGAAAAAGAAGAGAAGGAAAGGAGGAAGAGGGGAATAAGAGATTGAAAGAGGGGATAAAGAAGAGGGAAAAAGAAGAGAAGGAAGAAAGGAAAAGAGGAAAGAAGAGGGAATAGTGGAAGAGAGGGGAAGAGAGGGTTCCTATGCCCATAGTGTAGCTAGCGCTTAAGGCACTAACTGCAGGCCAATGCAAATAACAAAAATAACAAAAGGAAAAAAGAGAAAGGAATTTCTTACCTGGAATAGTCCCGGTCGGTGTTTTGTGGATTGGCCCTACAAAAAAGAGGAAACATACCATTTTTCAAATAACTAGCTAGAGGAAGGAGGAGTTTAGAGAAGCAACTTCTCAAAGGGATTAGATTGAGGAGACAAGCATAAGCCTACAAACAAGGAGAAAGAGAAGGAAGAGAAATACCAAATGAGAAGTATGACATCAATGTCGTATTATCATGCGCCACTTGTGGATGTATGGGGAGGAGCCTGAACTAGTACCCACCATTGGTGTTGCACGTGGTGATGGATTATCGGTAAGTCAATGCTATCTGAGTTCATGGTTAATATTGGATACCATTATGACACGAAACCTTGAGACAAGATCTTATATTTACACGAAATCTTGAAACAGGATGAGGAGCGTGACGAGGGTGCACCTTTGAGAGACCATATTTCGGGAGTTATATAACCTTTTGGGGCACCCTCCCAGTCTTGGGGAGCTATACAGCTACATGATAGGTACTCTAAACACCCCCTAGGAGTCGGCACTATAGACTCCAAACCACCCCAACCCCACACCAGCTGAGATTACCCCAGCGGAGTCAACACAGCCCAGTCGGCTACACAGCCGAGCCCCTTCCCCCATGCCATCTTATGCCCGTTCCCCCATGCCATCTTATGCCCCTACAGCTCTACTATTTAGATGAAGAGCTTAAACATCGAACTTGAAGATCTCAAGCCCTGATTATGCATCATCACTATGTCAAACAAGTTGAGATTTCCAGGAAGATTTTTCTATTTTTCACACATACTTTGCATTGTATCATGCACCAAACATAGTGCCTATACTTTGTACTATACTATACAAGTGCTTGTCTTATGCCCTTGTACTATCCACATGCAATTTGCACTGTATCATCCAGCATTACACTGTATCATTCAAATTGGCATATGGCCATCCTTTTATATCATTTTTCACATAGATATATCTAGTGGCTCGGGTTTTTCCCTTGTACTCCCCATGGGTTTTTTCATCCATAGCTAGAGGGCCTAGTTTGAGTGGGGGTGTTAGAGCTATATATAGCTTGCCCTAACTCAGCCTAGTCCTCAACTATATATATGCCTATGATCGATGAATAGAATCACTTTCTTGGGAGCAACTCTTGTGTTGGTCTCTCTCCTCTTTCTCTTCCTGTGAACACAACTCTTTTGTCCATCTCTCTCCTCTTTCTCTTCCTCTCAACACATCTGGTTTGAGAACTACCTCATCTCCCAGCTTGTAGACTTCTCCCTTTAACAATACTTTTTTGTAAGCGATGACATTTCCAAAATTTCCATGGCTCCTTTCAATACCCAAGAAGTGCTCTAGATAGCGAGCTTCTTCATCTTGTAGGCAACGATAAGTTTTATTCTTCTTGGATATTGCAATCCCTTTCTACCATAAAAGCCTCTCACATGGATATCCTTGACCATATTGAAGAAAAGAACCCCATATTTCTTGGACCTTCACAATAGAAGAGACTTCAATAATCCCATGCGTGTGCCAATCAAAGCAGTTACATTTTTTGGGATCTAAAGCTGCATATCCATTTGGAGGAACAAGGAATGTATGTATATCTCTAAGCATTCTGAAAATAGGCAAAAGACCATCTCTGTCCCTTTGTATGTGATCAAAAACCCAGGTAAATAATCTCTGAGTATGATAGTTAACATAAGATATCTCATTGTTGCAATTGTTTGAGGATATCTTAACATATGTAGACACCTTGCAAAACATAGCACCAAAAAACATCATGCATGCTGTGTCATATAATATCATCAAAAATTTCACCCATACCTACATAAACATAGACTTTGCATATATAAGATGCCATATATAAATCTTACATAAATAAATCTTATACATATGCAAGATGCCATGAGGAAGAAAGCACCAACCTACCACATGCTCAAGCGGAGATGAATTTGGACCCATATATTCCTCTTTCCTGACTCTCCAAGCTAGTAGCAAGGTTTTCGCCACTTGCATATCTGACTCTGACCATCCCTTATCACGAGTGTAATTATAAAACAAGTGAACAATGTCAATTGTCATGTAAATGGGTGGGAATACCTTGTACTACACCAAGGATATAAGGCAAGCACCATTGAACAAACTTTTGATTCTCCTCAGCCCTGAAGCTATCATGATGCTTGCTAGGATCTCGAGGCCATCGTTCAAAATGAACTGAGTTAGGAGAGACCTTAAAAACCTCTTCAGTAGCTCCATCAATTGACCTTTTAACATCATTTGGTGATCCCTTAATAAGAGAAGAGATATACTTTTTGAACAAGTTCAATGGAAGTATATGCATGACATCAAAAACAAGATCCAAGGAAATATTGAAGCCATACAAGTCATACAACCTCCAAAGAATTGACTCTCCTGATAATCCCACATCTCATAAAATAGCCTTTCTATTAAGTTGAGTGTATACTCTCTTTGACAAGGACAATGCATTTGCCATTTCAGAGACTAATCTTTTCGGAGGAGGATATCTTCCTTGATACCTATTTCCATCATAGATATATCGTCCTTTGAACCTTATATTTGAAGTGTCCAAAGTAGCTTGCGGCTTGTCTCTATGACAAAAGGCTTGACCACCATCTTTGATAAGACCAACTTTGCATTGTGCGGGATGATCTCCAGTAACCATCATGAGAATACCATGAACATTACACTTTTTTGGCATGCCTAAGCCATTTCTCATGATGGATTTGGTTGGATAATTATAATATAGATCTATCCCCTCAATGAATAGGTTCTCTAGCTTAGCAACCAAGGGGCTTAAAAATGCACCCAAAATATCATCAAAATTTTGAATAAGCTTCTTGCAACTAAAATGTATAAAGATAACGGGTAACACCTCTATCTTAGATCTCTTTCCACTATTTCGAATGAGGACTTCAACCACACCACAATCCTTTTGGGTTGTACAGGATGCTTGAAAGCCATCAAAGTGGACACAAAAATCAAAATTTCAAGGATCACCCTACCACAAAAAATCAAGAAACTTCAAATGAGCATATTATCAACATGCAAACAAGCCTTCAATGATGGAATATAGTATAATCAAATAGCTACGTACATGTTCTATTTTCCTTTCACATTGAATATGAGAATGGCAGCCTTTGCAAAAGAAGTCGTACACTTTTGCTTCCTCATTCCACCCATCTTGTAACACTTGTGACATATTAGAGCTTGGAAAGACCCTATATGCTTTCTGGCAATAAGATTTGTTACATATCATTAGCAATTCATATGTGGAGTTTGGATTCCAAAAGTCTTGATATTCTCCGCATTTCATACCATTCCAAAACTCATTTATATATTCTGGTAGGTCATTCTATCTTTTTCCCAACCATTGCTCTTGATTATGCAACATTGTGAGAAGCTCATGGCATAGAGAGAGAGAGAAAGAGAGAGTCTACACACATGTGCAACTAGGTGTATATTTAAACCTAAAGTTGCACAAGCACTACCTATAACTAGTTCTACCTGCATTGTCCGTAGATATGCAAACAATACATCAATAATTCATAAATCATGATTGAGTTAGAGAGACGGAGAGAGAGAGAGAGAGAGAGAGAGAGTCTACACACATTATCACATTATTGTCTTTCATATAATCAATCTATATGGAATATAAAAAATTTTAACACCAAACATTGAAGCTATCTTATGGATGAAAGAATTCTAAATTTAATGATGATTAATTCTAGACTACATGCAATGTAATGTAACTAAGCATATTTGATAATAGATTAATTACCACAAAACATCATATGCACTAGAACACTTTTTAAAATAATCATCATCTCTAGAATACTTGAAATTAGATAAAACTAAGCATATTTGATATTAATTTATTTGTCACAAAAACTCAACACAAAAAATTAAAGACATCTTATGCGCTAGAACACTTTAAAAAATGATGGTCAATTCTATGATACATGTATTTAAAGAAAACTAGTCATGCTTGATGATGAATAAATTGCCACAAAAAACTCGAGGATTACCAAAATTCGAGCGATTGCATTCAAGCGAGGTGATGGTTCGAGCGAGGAATTTCATAACTTTTGACATTCTAGTGTGATGTTTTATGTTCAAAAAGTAGCATTCATTGCTTACTTTTACAGTTGCTGTCCTACCCATGATATTGTGAGTAATCAATTGTCTCATAGACAAACAACAATTTCTGAAAATGTTTGGCAATGTTTTTCAAGGGTCAATGAAGGAGGGGTGGAAGAAAGGGGTCAAAGTATGTGTTTTTCTTGTGCAATTTCCATTTTCAAGGCAAAAAAATAATGGGAGGAGAGCCTCCCTAGAGGCTGCGATATCGTGGCCTCTTGGGAGGCTCCTCTTACCAATTTTATTTGGGCCATAACTTGGTCAATTGGACTCCAAATATGGTCATGTTTGTAGTCAAAACGATTGGAATGATATGAATGAATACATTTATCATGCTAAAGTCAAAATCCTAGATCTTTAGAAAGTTTATACTTATCTTTGTTTCATGAGAGTCGGACCTTATCAAACTCTATATTTAATTATGACCATGGATTTTTCTCATATAGAGTTTGGGTCCTTGGTTTCCTCCCTCCATCCTAGAGGTGTATACATGGTCAAGGACATATGAAGGTGATCCATATTTAGTTAGCATCATCATGGTCATAAGGTGATCAATAATTTATTAGTTCCAAAGATTAAACATTTTATTCATGTGATCATTTTGTGTACAAAATAGATCAAATCATGTTGGTAGCATAAAAATCGATGAGCTACAAATAGTTGTTTGTGAGAGATTTTGCTAGGAGGAGCTTCTATATCATTGGTGGGACTATTCTTACCATGTATGTAACTCCATAAAATAAAGAAATCTGTTCAACCCATGTGCTACCTTGCATAATTTTGAGTGATTGCCTTGAGGTGTAGACATTGCAACATTTTTCCTTTTGTATCTATTGAATGATTGCTAACTTGCATGTATTTATTATTTATTGAATAATAGATTTTCTCTTTGTATGTTGCCAAGAATTTTCCCTTTGGTATTCATTGAACGATTGCTGACTTGCATGGATTTATGAGTTATCCAATAGTAAGTTTAATCTTTGTAAGTTGCCAAGAATCATACAAAAAATAATTTAAAACCATCTGTAATAGTGTCATGTAGATTCAACCATTTTTACTAAAAATTTATTGCTCCTACAGGTTTAGAGAAAATTCCTCATAAGTGTCGCTCAAACTTTGGGCTCGCTCGAACGCAATCGCTCGATGTTTTGACTTACCCAAAACAAACTCGACATCAAACATTGAATACATTTTGTGGACTAGAATACTTTTAAAAATGATGATAAATTCTATAATAAAAGTAATAGAATAAAACTAAGCATATTTGACAATAAAATAATCACCACAAATTAAAATCAACACCAAACATTGAAGACATCTTATGCATTATAATACTTATAAAAATAATGATTAATTTTATACTACATGTGACAATACAACTTAGCATATGTGGTAGCAAACTAATTTTCACAAAAATTCAAGAAAAAAAAAGAACACTTTAAAAAATGATGATCAATTCCATGATACATGTATTTGAAGAAAATTAGTCATGTTTGATGATAAATAAATTGCCACAAAAACTTGACACCAAATATTGAATACATTTTATGGACTAGAACACTTTCAAAAATGATGATAAATTCTATAATACAAGTCATAGAATAAAACTAAGCATATTTGACAACAAAATAATTACCACAAAAAATCAACACCAAACATTGAAGACATCTTATTCATTATAATACTTATAAAAATAATAATTAATTTCATAATACATGTGGAAATTCAACTTAGCATATTTGGTAACAAACTAATTGCCACAAAAATTCAAGAAAAAAATCAATACATATAATTATGCAATAGAATACTTCTAAAAATAGAAAATGACAGACATCTTATGCACTCAAAGTTTTTCTAAGCATATTTCATAACACGTTAATTGCCATAAATACTCAACACTAAAACTTATAACTTAATTTTGAGCCTCCATGGCTATGTTAGAGGAAATTCAAGAGAAAAGAAACACTTGCTTGAGCTCAAAATCAAGTTTGAGCCTCCATGGCCATCTAAGATAATTTTTGAAAATGATGATCGATTCTATAATTCTTGCATTAGAATAAAAGTAAGCATATTTTACCACTAGTAAAAAATCATATAAAAATTTAACACCATATTTCTCAAACATCATGCTAGCTTGGAAACCATAGAACATCAAAGTCATTCTTATTACAAAATTATAGGCAATAAAAACCACATTCAAGGCTTATGAAAAGCCTTATTTCTTTTGGTTCTATTATAGCATGCCTTACAAATATGAAGATCCTTGGAGTTATAGGAATAAGATGTATATTGTCTCCCACAACTCCAAGGCAAAGTGGGATCATGCTCGGGGTCTTCACACCATCTTTCACCTCATGGTCATTTTCCAAATTTTGTAGTCTTTCTATATCCAAAGCATTTTCTTCCTTTTTTTCGACCTGTCTTTGAACTAAGATTACTAATTGTATTTGGATCATTACCATCCTTCTTCATAAGATTTTCCATCATCCTTGTGCATTCTCTAACCTGACCACATAGTTGCGGGATGGTCCATCCATATATCTTACTAACAATAGGCTCCACATGCCTCCATGATGGTAAACCATCCTCTGGATAGACTCTTCTATACTCATCCCAAAAGAAGGGCATTCGAAAAAGGCTTTCTGTTGTGACCATAGAATCACAAATGCCAATGCTACAACTCTTAGTAGATATAGCATGTGGCCATCTTGGAGGGATAAAAACCAAGGGCCGGCCTTTGCAACAAAGGATGTATGTGGTTTAGGCATTTGTCAGCTTCCATTCATCAAACATTCTTTCCATTTCCTTATCATATATTTGTCATGTGGATTCCAAAAATGCCATGTTTTTTCCCGTGAAACTATGATCATCCAGCTTATTTGACACATAGGATTAAGATGACATGCTGAATAAAATTGTTTATCTAAGAACAAAATACCCACTTTAGATTGAACTGGAGTTTTGCCAAGAGACTCAATAAGGAAGGTAATATATCATCTCCGAATTTGAGGATGTATTCTTCTAGAATCTTATGGATGGGATTTTCTATAGGTACCACTTGATCTAAAATACTTAAACATTCGACATTCCCTCCATGAAGCACTTGCTTATAACTTTTTAAGACTCTTTTCCCATTATTCGTCATGGTTGTGACTTGTAGCTCACCCAAGTGCTCTATCACAAGAGCCTCAAATGCCTCCTCTTTAATAAAATAGTCTAGTAAGACCTTTGAGACCCAATCATGACTAATAAATGGCTTATAGATAGGCCTTGATATATGGGGTTCTAAATGCAAGGGTACATTGAATTGCATTGCCATGACTTCTTGCATGTAGCCAATTACAAAAAAGTTCAGTCCCTATAACATAAGAGTCATCACATTGAACATAGCATATGTGCATAAAAAGATAAGTGCATAGTACATTTAAAGGAAAATAAGTGCATAACATAACATCAGAGTCATCACATAAGGATAGCTTAACAAAATAATCATCTTAAAATAGGAATCATCAAGCCACCATAACATAAGAGTCATCACATAAGAATAGGATAACATAATAATCGTCACATTAAGCATAGCATATGTGCATAAAAAGATAAGTGCATAGCATATCCAAAGGAAAATAAGTGCATACCATAACATAGGAATCATCACATACAAATAGCTTAACACAACAATCATCACAGTTGAAGTGCATATAATAATATAACATAGGTATTTAGCATAAGCATAGAAGGTGAAAACAAACATAACTTATGCTAACAGCACAAGTGCTTAGCATATCATAACATAGCATAAGTGGATAGTATAAGCATGGAAAAATTAGCAAACACATAGCATAACATAAGCATAGTAAGGTAAACATGCATAGCTTCATACACACACATATAAAACTTGAATATGCAAAATTGAGATAGTTTCTTAGCTCATATTGACATAAATACATGCAAATGATAAACACATAGCACACATGGACGTATTAATACATGCAAACAATAAACGCCATAGTTTAAAGTCTCATAATAAGTATTAGTGACCATGAGTTAGAACATTATCAAGCATGTATTTCATAAGAAGTCTTAGAGATCATGTATTAGATGTTATGAAGCATAAATGCAAAGCATAAGCACATAGAAAAAAAATGTGCATATAATACAAGGCATAGGTGTCTATCCTTAGTATATGCAACATATAAGCACAACATATAAGCAATACATATAATCATTGCATCCTTTTCTTTTACATTTATCATACATTGCAATTCAAATGCTTCTTGCAAGGGATTCTAAGAACATCTAATAACTCTAAAAGACCAAAAACATATATATAATAAATACACATATTAGGGTCCTAAGTAGGGGCAAGTAGTGCCAGTTGTGTAGACGGCCTCCCAACAAATATTATCAAAATAACCTAACCCATGGTTAAACCATAGGTAAAACGATGTAGTCCATGCAAGAGTTGTTGACAGAGAGGAACAAGAGATGATAGACACACCAAATAGACTCCCAAAGACTAATTCATATTGATCACTAGCTACATATATATAGGTGAGACCTAGTTCAAGTTAGAGCAAGCTATATATAGCTCTATCACCCCTACTCAAACAAAGGTCTCTAGCTATGTATGAAAAACCCTTGGGGAGCACAAGGGAAAAACCCGAGCTCCTATATACAAGTATACAACACAACAAGACAAAGCACCTACAGATGTGCACACAGACGCATTTACTCAACTAAAAAAAAACTTATGGGCGTGTCTATTTGCACATCTAGAGACAAGGCATTTAGTTAATAGAACGTTACACAAGAAAATTGAAAGCCAAAAAAATAAAAAGAGTATATAAATTCATAGCTCAAAAAAAGCTTGTATCTATATATAACACGAAGCGAAGCCACGTCCTGTGGCTTCAAGTACAAAAAATAAGAGGAGTGTATATACAAGAGGCATGAAGCCAAGCCAGTGGCTTTAAGTACAAAAAAGAGTAGCTAGCACTACTTCTACGACTAATCTAAGTTCTCCATGTTCTCACTCCCTTCTATAATCCCTTCTGCGCTCCCTTCTCCGCCTCCTTCCTCGTCTTCTTGTGCAGGGGCCTGTAAACAAGGGACAACATTTACCTCGGGGGGCACTCCAGTAGCCCGGATATACTGCTCCTTAGTAATCAACCTGTCATTATAGAAGTGCTTCCATGTATTTCCTCTGTGATGGTGGTGGTGGTAGGCTGTCTCGACAGGAGTAGGGTACCTGCCCACGATATCAAGGTGCAAGATGACACAATTTGTGGAGGGGTTAGTATAAAGAAACAACCTCCTAATAAACTACATAAACAATATAATTTGAGATCAATACTTACAAATTGGGCCTCCCATGATTCAACACCCCCTGCTCCAAAATGCACGCTTCCATATTGCTCCATTTGGATCCATCGTGCCTCCACGTGCTGCAGACTAGGTTCCTCCCTCGTTGACTTCATTGCTTTCTTCCACTCACGCTTGTGAGCGGTGTGGGGTGGGCCCCTTGGTGGTTGCCCTCCCTCGAGCCTGGCAAGCTCTGCTAGTGCCTGCCTCTTAAGCGAAGATCTTTTATTGTTAAGTATCGTAACAATCTTTGACTTGGCCCATTTATCTGTGAACTGAACATTGTGGGGGTTAGGATACCTAGAGCGAACAACAGTGAGGGTCTCATTAGCCAACCTCTTTGGATGGTCTTTGTAGTGGATAAAGCAATCTCTGTAATTGTTAGCAATTACAGAGTGCATGAAGGCCATGATGTCCTTCCCCCATGCATCCATCAAGATGCCTCCTGTCTGAGTGATGTCATAGACGATCATACCATCACCCGGAGGCACATCTAAATCATTTGAATCATCCTCGTCCCCATCACCACCCCTTCCAAAGCATTGTGTCATGCATCCCCCACTGCTCTCCTCCCTGCTACTATGCCTGCTACTGTGTCATGTCGAGCTAGTACACTGGCCACTCATAGCTGGAGACTGCACGGGACTATGTGGACCACTCGTAGCTAGAGAACCGAGTCTCGACTTGATTTGCAGATCATTATGGGCTCGCATTTTTGGTTGTTTGGTACTTCCAGCTACCCAGTTGTTCGGTACTTTTGGGATGCTCAATTGTTCAGTATTTCAGATGTCCAAATGCTCATTATGTTTCTAGATTATTGGTTCCTGATTTGCAAGTCATTATGGGCCTTTCTGTTGTGTTGCTATGGCTTTCTTACACTACGCAAGCGACATTTCAGCCTTGGCTTTATGGACATAGGAGTATGCCGATGACTCTGCCAGACAGAAGGACCTCCTGACGGCATGCTCCAAGCTCTACAATATAGATAGTGCTCCAAGTAACCCAATGCGTGTTTTGATTGGAGATCCTACGAAGCCTCATGTTCAATCCTATGAAGGTGAGCCATCCTTCACCAGAACCTCTGAGTCCTAGGTGCCCAATTTTTGACCATCGAGTCCTAAAAGGTAGGAAAATTAGCAGATTCACCAGCTGGTTCCACTGCTCTACAATTCGTCAGATTGTGGTCCACTATAGCCTTGTTCTTTGTATAATCTAAGCAACCACAAAAGAATCTGGATCCTTTGATCGCCGTTCTATGCCAGACATATACAGTCATATCTAAATCAAAGACACTGAACTTAGGGCTATTGCATGTAGCAGTTCTAGCTCCAATGAGTTTCATGACTATCGTTTCTTGATTAACTACACTCCAATCTCCTCCCTGCAACAAATGACAAAGGAAACTAAATCAAAATTTAATGGAAGTATAATATCTTAATTTTATCACTTTAATTTGTATTTAGAATAATAATAATGTAAATTTAAAAATATTAAATAATACAATGGAACTTTTAAAAACTCCATGAATAACTGTGCTTTATAAATTATCTCACCTTAATAGGTTGTGCAAAATCTTTACTTTTCAATGTTGGACCTTGATGTAAATCCTATTATCAAATGAAGATTCTTTAGAATGTATGAAGATAGAATTATAATTTAAGTGTTTTAAATATATTTTCAAGCTATATTTACCTTGGCCTTTCTTTTTACTTTACTAGCAATGCTTGATTCCTCTTTTTCCATTTGATCACTAATTATCCTTTTCAACCTCATATTTACCTAGCAATAAAAAAAGTAATTAGTAACATGAAACCTCACTCTCTTTTTCCTTTTATAATAATTTAAAATATCATGTATACCTTTCGTGGATGTTGACTCATTCTAATACCATCACCTGTGACACTCTGAACACTTTGGTGCTCTTTATTCTGTGGATGTTGAGTCATTCTAATACCATCACCAATGACACTTTGAACATTTTTTTGCTCTTTATTCTGGGGAAAAATTTCAACACATGCATATTAGAATAACATTGTGATATTGAATTACTTCAAACTTTTACAAGGAAACATAATATAAAAAATATGGATCTATACCATATTTGAAGAAGAAGACTCCATGCCTCTTCCACCTGTGTTATCTGCTTCATTTGCAACTTGGAAAATTTAAAATTTATAAGGAATCAAAACAAAAAAGGGTGTAGACCTAAACCTATCTAGACCCATGCCTCTACCCTTGTGCTATGCATGAATATAGCTTCTCCATTAACAATCCAAACATTTAATCAAATTCATAACCATGATAAAATGAATTTATTTTTACAAATATCTTTGTTAAAAAAACTTTTTCTAAGAGTAAAATTTTAATATATGTACACTTTTTATAATATAAAAAATAATTCAAATGCAAACATCATTGCATACCTTGGTAGGTTGTTGACTCTTTTGACTACTAGCCCTTTGTTGCTTTGATTTCTTATTCTAGAAAAAAATAACAACTCAAAGTACAATAAGAAATTATTACATCAATTAATAACACGACTAACCTAGAAAGGCAAAAGTGACAACATGTTCACCTGGATACTCGATGCATCTTGTGGGACCATGTTATTCCTATCCACACCTTGAAGAAGCTATAAAAATGACCCACAAATTGGGAATTATGTCCCATTTTCCACACTATCATAATAATTATCCTACAAATGAATTACCAAAGTTATAAATTAATGAATACAAGAATCTCTTTTAACTCAATCTTCGAAAATATGAAAACATGCAATGAAAATACACATTCAAAATCGCTCAAAATTTGAACATGAAAATACACATTCAAAATCGCTCGAAATTTGAACATGCAAAAACATAATTAAACTTTAAAAACTCTTGGGTTCATTATGACTTAAGTTACTAAGTACCTCATTGACAAAAGTTCCATCCACGTCGCTCTCATCATCCATATGGGTAAGTATGTCAACATTCTATAAAATTTTAAGTCCATATAACTCAAAATAATGAAACTCTAATTCTCTAAAATCATCATCAAAACTAAAATGCATGTGTTAAGAAATTAAATCAATATGAGCTCTATCCTATTAAACTAGAAGAAAATATAAAATTATAACTTTATTTGTCACTTTGTTACTCATAGCATAAGTTTAGATGGGAATACCTTGTCCATGTAAAAAGAGTCCACAACTCTATTGTTGTCATGATCCTCCATGTGAATTGATTCATTATGCACCTCCTTCACAAAGATAAATACAAATATGATGTCTCAAGTAAATAAGAGTAGACACAATAAAATCTTAAAAACTCAAGGATTCAACATGATAAAAGCTACTAGATAGCACCTATATGAAGAATACAAAAGTTCACACCAAACATTGAAGATATCTTACATACTAGAACACCTCTAAAAATTATAATAGATTACATTATACATGCAATGGAATAAAACTAAGCATGTCTAATAACAAATTAATCACCACAAAAGCTAGTTTGGAACCATGGCACATTAAATCATCCTTATTACAAAACTATAGGACATGAGGAGCACAATCATTAAGGCTAATGGAGGACATGATCGGATGGAGAGATTGAAGGCATCTTATACACTAGAACAATTCTGAAGATGATAATCAATTGTATAACCCATGTAGTGAAATAAAATTGAACATCTTTGATAAAAAATTAATTGTCACAAACATTCAACACCAAACATTGAAGACATCGTATGCACATTAAATCATGCTTACTACAAACCATAGGATATGAAAAGCACAATCAAGATTAATGGAAGACATGATGCAATGGAGAGATTGAAGACATCTTATATTCTAGAACAATTCTAAAGATTATAATCAATCATATAAGCCATGTGGTGGAATAAAACTAAGCATGTTTGATTAAAAATTAATTGCCTCAAACATTCAACACGACACTAAAGACATCATATGCACATGAAATCATGCTTGTTACAAATCCATAGGATATGCAAAGCACAATCAAGGCTAATAGAAGACATTATGCAATGGAGACATTGAACTAGACATCTTATATACTAGAACACTTACGAAGATGATAATCAAGCATACAACCCATGTAATGGAATAGAACTAGGCATATTTGACAAAAAGTTCATTGCCACAAACATTTAACACCAAACATTGAAGTCATTATATACACTGGAACAATTCTAAAAATGATAGTCAAGTGTACATACATGCAATCAAATGAAACATAGCATCATTGATTAAAAAGTAATTATCACAAGAGCTTCACACTATGTTACAAATTAATATCTATGCCACTTTGTATTCCCAACATAGATTACTTTTTATTCACAACATAGATTACTAGATAGTACCTTCTCCATGTGAGAAGACTCGACAAGTCGTATATTGTTGTCATGATCCTACATGTGCATAGATTCTTGAAGTATCTTCTTCATGTTGGAAGGATCAGCAACTCTTATGTTGTCATGATCCTACATGTGTGCATAGATTCACGAAGCATCTCCTTCAAATTATAGATGAATAAAAATATCATGTTAAAAATTTTGATAAACACAATACATTCTTTAAAACTCAAGGGTTCATCTTGATAAATGTTGGTAAGTACTTTTAGCCGGAAAAGAAACCGAGACCAAAGGCTAGAGACTAACTAAGTATGGCGACGCTCAAAGGCCATAGAGAAAAGGAGATCACGAGGGCGAAGGGATGTCATAGGGGTGAATAAGGAATTAGAAGTGGAGGGAAGGAAAAGGGAGACTATGACACAAGGGGAAAGGGAGAGTGGGAAGAGAAGCAAGTACATGATAGGAAGAGGAATGTTGAGATGTAGACATCAAGGGAAGTGAACCATACTTTATTGGAAAGGAGGGATGAGAGGGAAATATCAAAATACTAGCTAGGTGGCTTTACAAGAATGAGCGTGTCCCATCAAGGAATTGCCCCTTCCTTTTATAGCCAAAAGAGGGGGTCTCTCCACATTAATGTATCCTCCCACATGCATGGTGTGTGTGGAAAAGTCTCCCATGTGGGCTAGGTGGGTACGCACTCTCAATTGTATGCGACAACCCTTTGCCTCAATTTTCCACATAAATCAAGCCCCATATCTCAAGTCTATGATACTCCCTTGGTCTCTTTCCAATTTTATAATAGGTTCAAACCTCTAGGAGGACAAGTGGAGGGTTGGCACAAGGAATCTTGCCACCTCATCCTACTTTCCCCATTATTTAACTAGCTCTCTTTGTCCTTCTATACCTCCCCCACATGGGCCTATCCCATATGGAGGGAATAACTCAATATAATAGCCATCTCCACCCATTTTATATTGCTTCTCCCATGGACTTTGAGCCATATCTCAATTATTGCATCCTAGGTGGAGGGGTGGCACATGGAGGAGCCATGCCACCTTGCATTTTATAATATTACTATTATGGATTATGTACAACACACCTTATGGGTCCTCTTACATGGGAGGGTGGCACATGGTCATGCCTTGCCACCTCAACCTTGGGCCCTATGCACACCATATTTGTTTATACTATTGCCACATATATAAACACACATACATATTAATGCCTTTTTCCTTAGACAATTTTATCCATAACAGTTCCCCCCCCAGGCAGGGAATGCACCACATTTCCATGCCTGGGACCATCACGCACAAAGAAAGGCTTGAGGTAGCGCTTGTTGATCACCTTCTTGCCATATGGTTCATGCAGCTCCTGAACTTGTACAGACCCATTGCTACGTTCTTTGATGACTTTGTATGGACCAGCCCACAGTGGCAGAAACTTCTTATCCATTTGGTGGTCCAATCTGTTATCAAAGCATAGCACAACATCCCCCTCGGCAAAGTGTCTTACCCATCCCTTGTGAATCTTAGCATCCAAACGGGCGTTTTGTCGATTCTTTTGGATCTCTGTTTGATGTAGTGCAAGGCGTCGGGTCTCATCTAACTTCTCAAGTTGTACCAATCTGGCCTCTACATGTTCATCTTCTGTCATCCTCTGTTCCTGCGCCAATCTCAAGGCCGGAATCTCTATCTCAAGTGGTAAAACTGCCTCAATACCATACACCAACTCAAAAGGGGTGTGACCTGTAGATGTTTTATGAGTGATGTTGTAAGCCCACACTGCTTCAGTGACCTTCTGATCCCATTGGCTCCTATTCCCTGCGGCCATTTTTCCTATGGTTTTACAGAGGAGGCCATTGGTCCGCTCTGTTTGACCCATGGATGCTGGATAATAGATGCTAGAAGTGTGATGATCAATGCCCATGTGATCCATGAGTAACTCCACTGCTTCATTTAAGAATGGACTCCCATGGTCAGAGACTATCTCCATGGGTGTCCCAAACCTTGTGCAGATACGTTCAAATATGAAACTTGAAACTGCCTTGCCATTTGCAGCAGAGAGAGCGATAGCTTCAGCCCACTTAGTGACATACTGAGTGGCTACCAAAAAATACTTCTTTTTGCGGGCAGTCATGGGCAAGGGCCCGACAAAATCTATTCCCCACTTCTGAAACGGATGGATGGACATCACTGGGTGATGTTGCCCGGGACGCAAATCCTTCCTACCGAAGAATTGACATGGTTCACAGGTTTTGCAATACAAAGTGACATCCTTGAACAATGTCGGCCAATAGTATCCAGCATGTAAAATCTTCTTAGCTGTATAGTCATCACAAGCATAGTGGCCTCCACAAAACCCATCATGATAATGCTTCAATACCTTAGGCACTTCATCTGCATCAATGGCCCGTCTGAGTACCCCATCCATGCCTTGACGGTACAACACCCCATCAAGGAGGGTGTAGCGCCTACTATCTCTGCGAATCTTCTTTCTCTCATAGCTTGTACTTTCTGAAGGAAAGGAGAAAGCGGTCAAAAACTTATATATACCACCATACCAAGGATCCCCAACTTCTATGGCTGCTACCAGGGTTACATCAAGGCACTCCTCTAAATCAATCAAAGCATTCTTCAAGTTGGAACAACCCCCTTTTACAATTTTGAAAGAAAAATCATATTTTTGTAGAACTGCCAACCATTTGGCCAACCGGCCCATGGGATTTGGTGATTGAAGAACCTGCTTTGCAAGACCAGTGTCAGTGAGTATAAAGAAGGACCTTCCAGCCACATAATGCTTAAATTTCTCAATGCAAAACACCAAAGACAAGGCATGCTTGTCGGCCTCTGAATAGCGTCGCTCAGTGTCGAGCAATTGTCGAGCAATTGTCGAGAAGCAAATCGAACGGGATACATGAACCGATCCTCCCCTTGCTGGAGAAGAATACCTGCCAGAGTGTGCTCTCCAAACCCAGGATTGATATAGAAGGTCTTTGACCAGTCTGGATTGCGTAGAATGGGTTTTGAAGCCAGAGCATTCTTGATTTGTGCAAACCCATGATCACAATCCTCATTCCAAGAGAAATCAACCCCATCTTTTAATAGCATAGTCATGGGCCATGTCAAAGCAGCATACTGATCAATGAAGCGGCGATAGTATCTTGCTAGATTGACAAATGAGCGTACCTGACGTTTGGTTGTAGGTGGGGAGAGCTTGAGGATGGCTTCTACCTTCTCGGGGTCAGGCTTGATGCCCTCGGATGAGACAACATGTCCCAATAACCTCCCTTGAGTGGCTCCAATGGTGCATTTCTCAGGGTTGAGACTGCCATTTGCATCGTTGACCCTTTGGAAGGCCAATCTTACCTTCATGATGTGCTCCTTACGTGATGAGAATATACAGAAATCATCTAAAAACACCTCCAAGAAATCCCCCAAATAAGGAGCAAACACCATCTGCATGAATCTTTGAAAGGTGGCCGGAGCATTGGTGAGGCCAAATGGCATTACTTTGCATGCAAATGTCCCCCAGGGTGTGGCAAATGTGGTTTTAAGCACATCTTCCTCAGCAATTCTGATTTGATAAAACCCAGAGTAACCATCACAGAAAGTATACATCTCATGTCCACTTACCTTCTCAAGAATGAGGTCTTGAAAGGGTAGAGGATGATGATCCCTCTTGGTGGCAGCATTGAGCTTCTTATAGTCGATGCAGACCCGCCACTTGTTGTTTTTCTTTGGGATGACTACCACTGGTGAAACCCATTCAGTATTGTGAACCGGAACAATAAACCCAGCCTCTACAAGCTTCTGCAACTCTGATCGCAAAGCGTCGGTCTATAGAGGCCCTAATCTCCGATACTTCTGAGCCACAGGCTTTGCATCAGGCTTCAGCTCTATCTTGTGCTCTATGGTAGTCACATGGCGAAGGTGGTGGTAGCTAGTTGCAAAGAGGTCAGGGAAATCTTTGAACATTTCAAGAAACTCATCTTTCTCACCTGGAGTGAGGTCTGGAGAAAGCATTGATTCGAGCTGTTGAGGACTAGCTGTAATCTTTTCTGCAGGTGGCAGGGTCGGAGAAACCCCCATCATGTAAACTTCCTCCTCTGAGAATTCCTCCCCCCCGTCTGATTCTTCCATGGACTCAGACATTGAAGATGAGAGAGTATCACTGTCATGCTCCTCTTCTTCTTCCGGTTCCATGGCACCAGGTTGCACAGGGATCTTCTCCTTGGAAGCACCAAAAGACATGTGTCCTGTCTTCCAATAGCTGACTGCATCACTTTTTCTCAACCATGGTCTCCCGAGTATGGCAGGGTAACTTCTGCCTGTATCTTCAATGTCCACTACATAGAAATTGACAGTGGTGGTCAGCCCATTGACAGTGATGGGCAAATCCTCAATGACTCCCATGGTGGCGAGTCGTCGACCATCTGCTACCTTGATTCGAGTGGAGGAACGCCTTGTACATTTCAAATTCAATTTCTTCATGATGCAGGGCACCATGATATTACATGCAGCTCCCCCATCAACACACACATTTTTGACACGGCAATTATCTATGATGACATCTACTGTGTGTGGGTGCCGATCAATTTCTTCAGAGATAGAAGATACCTCTCGTACCTTTCCCTTTTTCTTGCTCTTCCTTGTTGAGAGACCTTGCTGTAGCTCACGTCTCACCTTAGGGCTTAATGCTATTAGTTGAGGGAGTGTGATGCTCAAAGAACGATGAGCAAGGTCTTGAACGACCGAATAGTCCTCTTGCCCTGAGCCGATGGGAAAATCTGAGGGTGACCACTTACTCCTGCGAGATCTTTTAGTCTTCTCTGTTGGTGGGTCTGCCATCTCAGCGCCTGAGGGCTCTGAGAAGGACACCTTCTTCCTGGGGCGGCCCGGTCCACAGTTTGGAGAGGGGTCCGAGGTAGCACGAGTTCTTTTCCCAAGATCAAGGATCTCCACATCAGAATCCTCAGTGCCCGACTCACTTAGAAGATTCACCCTTGGAATATTGGGGCATTCTGTGCGATAATGACCTTTCTGGTGGCACTCGTAGCATACAACATTAGCACGATCTCTTGGAGGGCGGTTGGCTTGATTTCTGATGCCCACCATCTCAAGCTGAAGATCATTCAGGGCCTTGGCTAGGTCATTGACTCCAGGTTCTGTTGCAGGGGGGGCCTCTTTAGTTGGAGGGGCCACGGGAGTAGAGAGGAGGGGGGCTCGTGGGCGAGGCTGGGGAAATCTTCGAGGCGGAGGATGAGGATATCCACCTTGTTGAGGGTAAGCAGCTAAGGGAGGACCATACATCTGAGGTGGAGGCGGTGGATACATCCCTGAGGGGTGGGGGTATGCCCCTGAGTTAGACCCCCCATTTTGTTGTTGCAGGAATGGAGGGGGATGCGGAGGGACAGTCGTCTTCTTTGAAGCGGGGTCAGACTGAACTTTGTCAAACTTTTGAGCAATCTCATGTGCTAGCACCATAGTTTCTGGATTCTCCCATTTAAGCTTGAGGCGGAATTCATCACTCGCTCCTGCTACAAGGTAGCCCAGCACATGCTGAGTCATTCCAGCTCGAAATCCGGCATTGTCCTCCTGTGTGGCAATCAAACGGTCCAGGAGCACGGCCGCTCGATCCACATATCGACGCGCCGTCTCACCTTCTGACTGCTTCAAATTTGCCACCTGCAGGTACACATTCTCCGGCTCCTCTTCTTTGCCAAAATACTCAATCATTGCTGCTGTCAACCTTGGCCAGCTTTGGCGAACATCTTTGGTTTGCTTCTCATACCACACTTGAGCCAAACCTTCTAGAAATGTGGAGAGAACCAATAGCCATCTGTCTTTAGTAAGAAAGTTGAGAGAGACACAACGGCATTTGAAAGCCACAAGATACTCATTTGGATTTTCTTCTACCCGTCCACAAAACACGGGAATGTTAGCCATGCTTGGAAGATGGGAAAGAGGGGCTTATCTATGGACGAACAATAGTAAGAGGAAGCTTGAACTAAAAATCGGGTGAAGATACATCCAAAAAGCACACATAGGCAGGGTAAGGTGTGACTGGTGTAGTGTGAAATATTACACGAGAAGAATCTTCAGCATAGAATAGCACATAGACAATCTTAAAAGGACCAATCCTCATGATATTACTTTGATCATTACACGCGAGGGTTAGAGGTGTGGCGTCGCATGAGGTTGTTCATCAAGGCAAACAAGAATGCCATGAAAAATGTCAACAGTTGGAGAGCTTGCACATCACCTTCAGCTTCTTCCAGTTCTTGTAGTCGCCATTCTATTTCTTCAAGGGGTGTGCGCTCTGGCATCCTTCTTTTGAGCAATGTCCTTGAGAACCCTCCTGATGGTCTGCCGAAGTCGGTGAACTCGTATAAGGTAGGCCCAACACTTAGTTTCATGATGACCACAACCTTTGCATTCCTTACAAATGATCACCCTCCTTCGTGGCTTGCGGCTTGGTTGGGGTGGCACTTCCACTCGCGTCATGCATGATTGAAATACAAGCTTCACGTGCCAAGAAATCAGCAACAAGATTTCGAGCTCGAGGGATATGCTGAATTTTTACCTCTTCAAATTGGTTGCAAAGTTCCAAGGCTTGTTGATGTCGTGGAACCAAGCCTTTGCTCCGCACCTTCCACCTTCCACTAACTTGTTCACACACTAGTTGAGAATCTCCTTGCACCTCCAATTTCTTGGCATGATGTTCTTGTGCCTTTTGTAGCCCAAAAATGAGCGCCGAGTACTCAGCTTGATTGCAAGTACTTGCGGGCGAAGACTTGCTGTAACAAAACTCCTCACCACCTGGTGAAGTGAGCTTCACACCCATGCCAGCCGCCTTGGTCGAAGGTTTATAAGCTCCATCAAATTGAAGAATCCAAGATGTCATCACACCAAGACGAGAATTCGGACATCCCAAGTTTCTCGGTAGTCCAAGATAGGTAAGGAGAGGGTGGGGAGAATTCAACACTTGAGCCAAACGTTCAGCACCAAATAAACTTGCAATTCTTTGTTGATAGTTTATCTTAAGCCCAAAAAGAATTACAATTTGAAGCTCGAAATGAGGCACAAAAGGCTGATTAGGTACAAATGGATTCCTTGGTCGAAACATTACCAACCATAGCCAAGGCCTAGAAACCTTTGTAATGAGATTGTGAATAAACCATTCAGGACGAGCTTCTCCACAGGAATCAACAAGCAGATGCACCAAATCTCCCTCCAAGCTTGGGGAGCATCCCACCCTTCGAAGAAGGAAACCGTTTTGATTACCTCTGAAGCAGCAAGTAGTTCGATCACCGCACAATGAGTAGAAGTAAAGTCAAAATCCTCCCAGTGTATCAGTAGTTCGTCACCCTGAATCATCCACGGTGTGTCATTCCACCCGTCATCACCATCAATAATGCACTGGACAATCAGCCGTTGAAGGTCGACATGAAGATCAAGGAATACATCTCGTACATTGGTAGCCGTAAGGTGCGGAGGAACAGGCACCAATTCCTTAAACGCGTCGAGAAGTGACATAAATGTCCACCCTTCTCGTGAGGCGTGCATCCGTGAAGTGGGCTTGGAGAAGTTCTGAATTGGCGATCTAGCAAGAGAAGTGGATAGAGAACATAAAATGAAATATTTTTGCTTTTTACAACAAGAGCAAACTCCTTATGGTTAGAGAGTTACAGCTCCCGCAATTTCAATATATGAACAAAAATCATTACATTTTTACCACTTCCAACTTGTTGGCCCAATGATAAGACTTTCTTTTGTGAAGGGGGAGGTCTTGGGTTCCAATCCTACTCTTTAATAAAAAGAGAGGAGAGGAGAGGAGAAGGAGAAGAGAAAGAGAAGGAGAAGAAGAAGAAGAAAAGAGATAGGGGGGGCGCGGGATCTATTGTTACTCTTTTGCAGGGGCTCAGGAAACAGTCCGCGACCAGAGCAGTCCAGAGAACTGTCGCGCAGAAAACTGTCCACAACCAGAAGTCGCGGCAGTCCAGAGAACTGAAGCGCAGAAAACTGTCCGCAACCAGAAGTCGCAGCAGTCCAGAGAACTGAAGCGCAGGAGACGCACGAAGCGAATGCACGCGCAGTAGCTTAGAAAGAGCACAGATGGTATAGTTTTGTTGATGTAACCCGTACGAATAGAAGATTCGCCACCAGCCGTGGAGATTCGTATCCCAGCAGCCACACCAAAACTTTTAGCCGAAGACCAAAGGCTAGAGACTAAGTATGGCGACGCTCAAAGGCCATAGAGAAAAGGAGATCACGAGGGCGAAGGGATGTCATAGGGGTGAATAAGGAATTAGAAGTGGAGGGAAGGAAAAGGGAGACTATGACACAAGGGGAAAGGGAGAGTGGGAAGAGAAGCAAGTACATGATAGGAAGAGGAATGTTGAGATGTAGACATCAAGGGAAGTGAACCATACTTTATTGGAAAGGAGGGATGAGAGGGAAATATCAAAATACTAGCTAGGTGGCTTTACAAGAATGAGCGTGTCCCATCAAGGAATTGCCCCTTCCTTTTATAGCCAAAAGAGGGGGTCTCTCCACATTAATGTATCCTCCCACATGCATGGTGTGTGTGGAAAAGTCTCCCATGTGGGCTAGGTGGGTACGCACTCTCAATTGTATGCGACAACCCTTTGCCTCAATTTTCCACATAAATCAAGCCCCATATCTCAAGTCTATGATACTCCCTTGGTCTCTTTCCAATTTTATAATAGGTTCAAACCTCTAGGAGGACAAGTGGAGGGTTGGCACAAGGAATCTTGCCACCTCATCCTACTTTCCCCATTATTTAACTAGCTCTCTTTGTCCTTCTATACCTCCCCCACATGGGCCTATCCCATATGGAGGGAATAACTCAATATAATAGCCATCTCCACCCATTTTATATTGCTTCTCCCATGGACTTTGAGCCATATCTCAATTATTGCATCCTAGGTGGAGGGGTGGCACATGGAGGAGCCATGCCACCTTGCATTTTATAATATTACTATTATGGATTATGTACAACACACCTTATGGGTCCTCTTACATGGGAGGGTGGCACATGGTCATGCCTTGCCACCTCAACCTTGGGCCCTATGCACACCATATTTGTTTATACTATTGCCACATATACAAACACACATACATATTAATGCCTTTTTCCTTAGACAATTTTATCCATAACAGTACCTAGTTCTTAGAAGATCCCTCTATGTTGCTCTCATGACCAACAAGGGTAAATATGTCATCGTCATAAAAAATGTAACATTTATTAAACCTAATAAGATAATCTGATCATATGCCTATCATTCTTGGACTAGAAGTAATGATGAAATCCATTTCACTTTTGTATTTCTAGCATAATATTGAAAGATAGTATCTTCTCCATGAGAGAACAATAAAAGAGTCTTTCAAGTATGATCAAAATTTAAAAACTCAAGTAATGAATACAATTTAAGTTACCAAGTACCTGATTCAAAATAGATCCATCCACATCTCCTATGTGGATTGTATGTGTAGGTGTGTTATTTTCCTACAAATCAACCCAACTTATTATAACAAATTTCCAAGTGATTCAAATCATTAAGAAATCCAAATTAATGCATTTATATATTAAGATAATAATCCCAAGTCAAGAAAGTATATTGAATTTTAAAAGTACTAAGATCAATCTCATATTTATACATTCGGCTCACCATTTCTTGGGGTAATGGTGTGCTTGGAGTAGTCATCATCTTTTGTTTCTTCTCATACTTTCTTTTTCCTTGCATCCACACCAAGACCCATTGATAGATATCTTGCTCTTTCCATAGATAACTCGCTCCTGGAAACTGCAATGGTAATATATGATGGACATTTCCAGAAATTACATCTTTTATCTACTCTTGTCCCTTTGAATTGTGATGCAAATCCACATGTACATTATCGAACCAACTTCATACGAGATGACAATTAGTGCACAAGATGGCATGTTGCTCTTTAAATTGCTTGGCCAAGAGATCTTTTCTGTACATCTTATTGGTGTCTCGATCCCTCTTGGCTGGCACACGAAATATTTGCTCATAGGTCGGTGTCTCAACCAAGGGATCAATGCTAGATCTAGATCTAGCATTGGATTTTTCCTTGATCTCTTTCATCTGAGAAGAAGAAAGAGTATCTTTTTCTATTGAAGGTCCTTTGAGGCTAATTATCATGTGTTTCATTAAAGGACTCAACTCCTTTGAGTTCAGCATATGCTCAACAAGAAGAGTAACATCATCATGAGTGTAATCTTTATCCATTAAAAAAGGTTGGTAAGACCACTATCACAAATATAAAATTCACCACATTTATCAGTAAGAAAATTAAGATCACTATGTACAATTGAACTTCTATTTAAAAATATATTTAACATATAAATGTATCAAATACTTGAAGTGAAAATGCAACAAAACCAAGGAAGATTCAAGCCTACCTTTGATTGTAAAAATTCATGAAATGAGAAAGATAGATGACTTTATCATTATTAATAATTACATTGTTGCTTGCCATGCCATTGGCAAGATCCTCACATTCCCATGAACCTCTATTCTCTTTCTTTTAATAACCACCCAATTACACAAACTAATGCAACAATGCCAACTCCTCCAATTGTCCTCTTCAATATGAACTTTCCACTTGTCTCATGACTTTTGATATTGTCTCAGCAATGCTAGTTGAACTTTCTTATTCTCAATGTCCACTTGTCTGACAACTACATATTGTGAATCTCGAGAGCCTTCCATATGATCATTTAGCTTTACTAACATGACATCACCCTTCTCTGGCCATGGAGGTACACAACCAGGAAACCATGGACTCAATAATCTCCTACGAACTATTAAATCCTTACATTCATATGCAATCACACTATTAGATCCCTTACTAAAGGGTATGAATTTGTGCAACAAAGAAGTTATAGGCCGTATGCAATCCCAAGTAAATTATACTTTTGGACACATATTTTGCGCTCTCTTTTTGTACATGAGAACTCTTGTTTAACCATAGTATTTTTGGCAATATTTGTTATATATGAAAAACTTCTTGGATTCCACTTGTCATTCATAAATATTTGTCATTTCAAAACTAGCTTTTCATAATTGTCTTAAGTAAATAATTGTCCTTTCATATTTGTCCTTTCTGCATTGATGTCATTTCATATTTTGCACAAGTGATTAATTGTCTTTTTATAATTTCTTGAGTTTGAATTTCATAATTATCTTAAGCAATTAATTGTCTTTCCACTTGTTACCTACTCTTGTGTTTGTTTTTGTCTTTGTGTTTGTGTCTATGTTTGTCCAATCCCCCCAAATTAGACATGGGATCACATCGCACATCCAATGAGTACAAAAACCCTCGTAGGAGGAGACATCATGATCTCTACTCTCCCGAGGTCTTTGATTTCACTTAGGCGGCTCCTTAGGGGTCTACCCTTGGCCTGACTCCTCTCGAACCTAGCACTACGATTGCCCCTCGGGGAACTCCCTTGCTACTAGCCCATGGCTTCACTGGGAGTCCCGATGAGTTTGTCGCATAGATGAGCAATGTGCACGCAACAAGATTCTTCTCTACTATACCAGAGGATCTCAGCTCTTCCCTCTCCTGCATTAATAGCTGGACATACTCAACAGCCATCCCCTCTAGCCCCTTCAACCAAGGGGTCATCACCTAGGCGTACCCATCATAAGGGAAGGAAGAGTAGGAAGGGTCGAGGCTATTGTACTAACTCGAGAGATGTAGATGAGTCAGCACACTCACATCTCTATAGGTTTCCACTTGGTCAAGAGACCTAGTATGAGTCAGGTCCCTTGCCCACCCCCGCTCCCTCTACTACTCCTCACTCCGTAAGCGCTCGTAGTAACACCCCTCTCTCTAGCTCAGCCACTCCCATGACTCCTCCTTTCTCACCAGAGGACCTGTCCTATGAAATCACTAGGGCTGGAGAGATAATAGAAAATAAAATAAAAAGGGCTCAAAAGTGCTAGCCATCATGAGATGGTTGATGAGCCACCACTTCAAGAGCGGCATAGCTAATACTGCTGACTGGCAGTACCAAGATGACAAAAAGAAGAATGCAGTCATCAGTGAATTGAAAAGAAAATACCTTAAGCCCCCAAATTGGGAGTTTAATAACTCTTACATGAAAGAGCGCATGGGTGGGGTCTTGAAGCATCGTAGGTTAACCTTGCATACTTCCATTGCAAAGGGGATGGATAAACCCGATTGGGCAAACAAAGCTGACCGAAATTTTTTCAAGAAGGAGTACAGGGACCATCTCGAAAAGTTTGAGAGTCAGAGGAGGGCCGTGAGGAGATAGCTGGACTCCATAGGTACTTTGCAGTTTCATGCAGGCAGATGGTTGGCGTTTGAGGCATGGGTGATAAGTATAATTCTCATTTAATTTATTGTTCTATTTGTTTTATTACATATTGCATGCACTTTATGTAATTCTCATAAATTGGGCCCACAACAAGATGCGATGGGTTACCTTCACACAGACAAAGAGGCGAGACCCTCGTTACACATAGGAGCAAAGCTATGGTTTATTGAGAAGGAGGCACTAGGAGCGACAATCAATTAGGCTAAAGTGGTTGCTCGCACAATATAAGTGTACTCCTACTTGTAATCTCACTTTTTAAATTATTTTATTCTTTAAATTCCAATCTAATTTCCAATTAATATGGTTTCACTCTTAGGGTACAAGCACGAACATCCCATCAATGGAGGTGAGCGATGCTCACGAGGGATTTGGCTTACACGGCTTTGACTAGGGCAAGGGATTAGGCATAGCTCACGAGGGCTAGGGATCAGGCTAGCATGATCACGATGATGACAAGGATGATGATGATGATTCGGATGAGCAGCAGTAGCAACAGTAGTAGTAGTAGTAGTAGTAGTAGTATTAGTAGTAGTTTGTATATGCTTTTGTATGTCGGTTGGTTTGAGCAATTTTGTATCACCCTTTTCGAAAGGGTAATTTTGTAACAAACAATGTTGTATATCTTTGCCATGTATATGCTTTTGTCTCTCGGCTCGTTTGAGTGATTTTGTATCACCCCTTTGACAAGGGAAATTTTGTAACAAACAAGGTTTAAGAGTTTTATCTTGCTTGTGTGCTTATAAACATTCTTTTGTAATTACAAAAAAAAAACATTAGTGGGGAAAAATAGGGCTTGTTGTGACCCTGTTTAGACCCACTAATGTTTTTTTTAAGTTTCTGTTAAGCATTGCTATATAGCGATGCTTTACCAGTGTTACTATATAGCAACGTTTTACCAAAGTTGCTATATAGCAATGCTTATATAGTGACATTTCTTGTCTGACGCTAATAGTGATGTTACATGTAAATACTGACCTTTGCGCCCATCAAAAAAAATCTTTTTAGTGTAAGAAAGGTTGATATTTCCATCAAAAAATGGCCTGTACCTTGTAGTGGGGCTAAAAGTGCAGTCTAGGACAACAACTATGAGAGCATTGCATTTGTAGAGTAACAGCAAAACTCTGCTTGTAATATCTTGAGCTTGAAAGATGGTATGATGAATCCTAAAGATCCAATCATAGTTGCAAAATCAGGATCTAGAGAGAGAAATACTAAATCTACAGAGAGATACTAAAAGCCTACACTTTTGGAGGTCCCTCCACTTTGTGTAGAGACCCAAAAGGTCCCCCCACTTTGTGTAGAGACCCAAAAGGCCCCCCCACTTTGTGTAGAGACTCAAAGGTCCCCCCACTTTGTGTAGAGACCCAAAAGGTCCCCCCCAAAATTGAAGGGACTCCTATCCAAAAGGTCTCCTACAAAAGAGGTCACACTTTAGAGATGCCTACGAATTGTGTAAGGACCAACATGTATAAATATCTATAAATGGATTGAAGCTCCCACTCTTTGGGTTTCAGTGTTAAAGCTCACTATTGTGTTCATGCAATTAAACATTGTGTCCATGCTCTCTTACACTATCGTGTTCTAGCATGCCCCTACCCTAAGTGCACTCTCTACCCTTATACTCCCTCCTCCTCCTCCTCCCTCCTCCTCCTTCTCCTTCCTCCTCCATCCTCCTCCTCCTACCCTTGTAAGTACAATGTCCAAGTGTGTGCACGTGGGTGGGGTTTAAGCCGAAGGGTAGTGGGGCAAGGGCGACTGAGGAATGCATGACACAACCTATGGAATCTCCGTAGGTTTTGGAGAGATTGCCACGACCCCTCAAGCACCAAATATGATTGTAAAAATGACATAATGGATTGTGTGGAGGCGTTCGTGGATTGTGAGTACATAGTCCTTGAAGAGCATGACCACATATTAGAAGAAGTGGAGGATGAGGTCCCCAGTGACCTAGCAGCTCGAAGAAGGAAAGTACCTTGGATAGTAATATAGAGCAGTAGACCGCCTCCACTATTTTGGCATTTTTGGAGAATGTCTCTTTTGGAGATAAATTTTACTTAAGCATAATTTTGGAGACTTATTTAGCGCTCTCTTTTTGTACATGAGAACTCTTGTTTAAGGATAGTATTTTTGGCGATATTTTTTATGTATGAAAACCTTCATGGATTCCACTTGTCTTTCATAAATATTTGTCATTTCAAAACTGGAGTTTTATAATTGTCTTTTCATATTTGTCCTTTCTGCATTAATGTCATTTCATAGTTTTCACAAGTGATTAATTGTCTTTTCATAATTTCTTGAGTTTGAATTTCATAATTTTCTTAAGTAATTAATTGTCTTTCCACTTCTTACCTATTCTTGTGTTTGTTTTTGTCTTCATGTTTGTGTCTATGTTTGTCCAATCGCCCCCCCAAATTAGACATGGGATGACGTCACACATCTGATGAGTATGAAAATCCTCATAGGAGTAGACATCATGATCTCTACTCTCTAGAGGACTTTGATTCTACTCAGGTGACTCCTCAGGGATGTACCCCTGTGACTACTACCCCTAGCCTAGAGGCCTACCCCTATGACTATCCCGACTCCTCTCAGACCTAGCACTGTGACCACCCCTCAGGGAACTGCCTTGCTAGTAGCCCATGGCTTCAGCGGGAGTCCCGATGAGTTTGTGGCATAGATGAGTGATGTGGAGGCAACAAGATTCTTCTCTCTGCTATCCTAGAGGATCTTAGCTACATAACCAGCTAGACGTACTCAATAGCTATCCCCTCTAGCCCCTTCAACCGAGGGGTCATCACCTAGGTGTACTGTGACATGAAGTTGGGGGTAATAAACTTCACGCACCTCCTCACTTCCTGCTGCTTTCGAACTGATTGACAACAATATTTATCATTGAGAATGGGACATTAGAAAGAAGCTTTTATGCCAAGATACCACACCATACTTTCCTATCTCAGATGAGAATGAAGATGGTAACATCCCAAGTCATGTTGTAATCAAGCATAGGGAGAAGGAAAGGATCAGCAAAGGTCATAATCTCAGCGAGTCGGTCTATGCCAAAGAGAAGAGGGATACGTTGTTGAAAGAAGATCTTGCAGCTCAACATGACATGAACTGATATATATTGAGGAGTTTGAAGGGGCTGATTAGGTCGGATGGGTAGATTCCGAGGAAACATAGCACCTCCTTCATATATAGACACCTTTACACAGCTCAAAACACTCCACAAACTATCATTAGACACAGAGGCCTATAACTTTTAGTAGAGACATGATATCAGATATTAAAGCACAAAAAGAGATGCGCCTTAATATGGGCTTTGTGCTGATATAAGTTTCATTGAGAATAGACAGACAGTTGAAGAGATATGGATAATTTACTGGAAGGGGGTAAAAACTATCATAAAAACAGACTGTTAGACACAGAGACTCATAACATTTTGCAGCAGTATCTAATTCAAGATCTGAGCATGTAAAGACATGAGCCTTAAAGAGAGCTTCACATTGATGTATGTTTCGTAAGAAACAGAGAAGCAGCCAAAAAGTTATGGACAGTTTACTAGACGGGGGTAAAAACTATCATGAAAATATACTATCAAACACAGAGACTCATAACTTTTTGCAGCAGTATCTGATTCAAGATCTGATTATATAAGAACATGCTCTTAAAGAGAGCTTCGTGTTGATATAAATTTCATTGAAATCGAACTACCGAACAAAAAGTTATGAGCAAAACACTAATAGGGGTCAAACTATCATGAAAACTGCCCTCCACCGATGCAAATTTCGCCTGAGTAGGATGCTCCCTCAAGACTCCACCTTCATCAATGATACACCCCTCATAGATTTTGCCTAGAAGAGGGGAAGAAGTTTGCATGGTGGCTCGGGAAATAAATGGACCATGTGTGCACAATGAGCAGCCGAATAGAAAGAACTTTCAAGGCTTTAAAAGAGAGAAAAGGGAAGAGACACTCAAGAGAGAGAGAGAACCTGAAGTGACCTTCATTACAAATAGAGTGAGAATCCACTCCAACACTACAAACACAAGGGAGAAGAAGAGGTTTCATACATATAAGAGGGAGCGAAAGCTCCAAGACTACTCATAGAGAGAGAATAAACTAGAGAGAGATGGACTCAAGAGTCTACATAAGAGAATATCTACAAGAGGGAGAGAAGACTCATGGAAGAGGCTTGAGGAGACTAGAGCTACAACAACATGAGGCCTAATGGTGGAAGAGATTGATGAACAAAGGAGAGGAGGGCTCCTTTTATAGAGATTTTGTTACCCTCCACCCATTTACAATTGCTGCGTGTAGATTCCTTTCCCCATCAATCACATAAGCATTTAAGGCACCATCCATGTCCTTTTTGGCTACTCTTGCCATGTGCCCCATCACAAGATGCTCAAGACTCTTAAAATATTGAGAAAGTCAAGAGTCTCCTCACATGGAGCCCATAGGGACCCTCTCTTTTCCACATGTCCACATCCTCCTTATTCCACATAGGAGTTCTAGAAGGATTCCTCTTGACTTCACACTCCTCCACATGCCTACCACACGCTTGGCATGTGGCCTCTCTTATATTATTGGAATACATGGACATGAGCCCACCTCTTTATATGACTCACTCTTCCTATTTTGTAAAAAAATCCATAATATCCCATACACAAATAACTCTCACCCCATACCAAGGTATTTATAATTCATACCTATGGTATTTATAATGAGCCATTCCACTCATCCTCTCCATCCCGTAAAATATCATAGAAAATAGAAATAAGTGAGAGCCACTAGGCTATCACTTGATACTCAAACTCTTATCAAACATAGAGAAAAACAATACCAATGCCAAATTAAAAATATTAATTTTTGGCATCACAGTACCCATCGTAAGGGAAGGAAGAATAGGAAGGGTCGTGGATACTCTACTGTCTCGAGAGATGTAGATGAGTTAGCACACTCACATCCCTACAAGTCTCTACTTGGTCGTGAGACCCAGTACCATTCAAGTCCCTTGCCCTCCCCCACTCCCTCTACTACTCCTCACTCCATAAGGGCTCGTAGTAACACCCCTCACTCTAGCTCTTCCACTCCCATGACTCCTCCTTTCTCGCTCGAGGACCTGCCCTATGAAATCACTAGGGCTGGAGAGATAATAGAAAATAAAAAGGGCTTAGAAGTGCTATGGCTACCATGTGGTAGTTGATGAGCCACCACTTCAAGAGCAGCATAGCTACTCACTGGTGGTACCAGGATGACGAAAAGAAGAATGCAGTCATCAATGAATTGAAAAGAAAATACCCTAACCCCCCAAATTGGGAGTTCAGTAACTCTTACATGAACGAGCACATGGTGGGGTCTTGAAGCATCGTAGGTCAACCTTGCATACTTCCATCGCAAAGGGGAAGGATAAACCCAACTGGGCAAACAAAACTAACTAGAAGTTTTTCAAGAAGGAGTACAAGGACCATCTCGAAAAGTTTGAGAGTCAGAGGAGGGCTGCAAGAAAACCGTAGGTACTTCGCACTTTGGTGCAAGAAAACCGTTGGCATTCGAGGCATGGGTCATAAGTGTACTTCTCATTTAATTTATTGTTCTATTTGTTTTATTTCATATTGCATGCACTTTATCTAACTCTTGTAAATTGGGCCCATAGTAGCAAGATGCGATGGGTCAGCTTCCCACAGACAAAGAGGCGAGATGCGCATTATGCATAGGATTGAAGCTATGGTTTATTGAGAAGGAGACGCTCGGAGCGATAGTCGATTGGGATGAGGTGGCTGCTTACATAGTATAAGTCTACTCCTACTTCTAATCTCACTTTTTAAATTATTTTATTCTTTAAGTTCCAATCTAATTTCCAATTAATATGCTTTCACTCTTAGGTACAAGCATGAACATCCCATCAACGGAGGTGAGTGGTGCTTGATGAGGGATTTGGCTTACATGGCTTCGACTAGGGCTAGGGATTAGGCATAGCTCATGAGGGCCAGGGATCCAAGCCAACATGACCACGATGATGATGATGACGATGACGAGGATTCAGATGAGCTATAATAGTAGAAGTATTAGTAGTAGTTTGTATATACTTTGGCATGTATATGCTTTTGTATGTCAGCTCGTTTGAGAAATTTTGTATCACCCTTTTCAAAAGGGTAATTTTGTAACAAACAATGTTACATATCTTTGGCATCTATATGCTTTTGTCTTGGCTCATTTGAGCAATTTTGTATCACCCCTTTGACAAGGGAAATTTTATAACAAACAAGGTTTGAGAGTTTTATCTCGCTTGTGTGCTTATAAACATTCTTTTGTAGTTACAAAAAAAAAACATTAGTGGGGAAAAATAGGGCTTTTTGTGGCCCTGTTTATACCACTAATTTTTTTTTAAAGTTTATATTAAGCATCGCTATATAGCGATGCTTTACTAGTGTCACTATATAGCAATGTTTACCAAAGTTGCTATATAGCAATGTTTACATATCGAAATTTCTTTTTCGATGCTAATTGTGACGTTACACATAAATACCGACCTTTGTGCCCGTCAAAAACAATCTTTTTAGTGTAAAGAAGGTCGATATTTCCATCAGAATACAGCCTATGCCTTGTAGTGGGGCTCGAAGTGTAGTCTAGGACAACAACTATGAGAGCATTGTGTTTGTAGAGTAACAGCAAAGCTTCGCTTGTAATATCTTGAGCCTGAAAGATTGTATGATGAATCCTAAAGGTCCAATCATAGTTGCAAAATCAGGATCTAGAGAGAGAAATACTAAATCTACAGAGAAAGTCTAAAAGCCTACACTTTTGGAGGTCCCTCCACTTTGTGTAGATACCCAAAAGGTCCCCCCACTTTGTGTAGAGACCCAAAAGGCCCCCCCACTTTGTGTAGAGACTCAAAGGTCCCCCCACTTTGTGTAGAGACCCAAAATGTCCCCCTCAAAAGTGGAGGGGCTCCTGTCCAAAAGGTCTCCTACAAAAGTGGTCACATCTTAGAGATACCTACGAATTGTGTAAGGACCAACGTGTATAAATATCTCTCAATGGATTGAAGCTCCCACTCTTTGGGGTTCAGTGTTCAAGCTCACTATTGTATTTATGCGATTGATATCCATTGCGTCCATGCTCTCTTATACTATCGTGTTCTAGCATTCCCCTACCCTTGCACTCTCTACCCTTGTACTCCCTCCTTCTCCTCCTCCCTCCTCCTCCTCCTCCTTCCTCCTCCCTCGTCCTCCTCCACCTCCTCCTTTCTCCTCCTCCTCCTCCTCCTCCTCCTCCTCCTCCTCTTCCTCCCTCCTCCTTCTCCTCCTCCCTCCTCCTTCTTTCTCACCGGCCTCTTTCTCACCCATGCATGCATGAGATTTGATTTCCACACTTAATTAGCCTACACCTCTCATCCGAACAAGACCTGAGGACCTATGATACACTTGTGAACACCTATGCTACAATGAGAAATGACATGACTATAGGTGACCAACACCCTTAGAACTTGCACTTGAGAGAAACAGTGACAACAACACCATTCACGTGAATACCAGTCTCGAGTCTTGACACAAGCTTTAGCTTGCACCATAAAGTTCATAGAGTGAAAACTGTACCAACACCTCAGGAGATGCACATAGAGCAAAAGAAATGCCCGATCATCTCAATCTGAGTAGTCTATGGGCATAAACAAAATGCAAGAAAAGGAGAGACAGCCTAAGTGTGGAAGTTATTGCAATAGTGGTGATGCTTTGGCATGAAAATATGAGAATTTCTCCGAATACCAAGGACATCTATAGAAAGCAGAGGGGATGCAAGATTTTTGACGAGCACATCATACACATGCTTGATATAATGTTGCCAAAACTATCCCGATGGTTGTTTGTGATTGAGCTTTGGGATAGTTTACTTGTTTTAGTTCTTGATACAATGCAGGTCAGTGGTTTCCTAAACTAGCTCAGTAGTTGTTTGTGATTGAGCTTTGGGATAGTTTATTAGGCTAGCTTGGACTTAATGTGATTGGTCCTAAACCAACCCGGTGGTTAGAATATGATGCAACCATGGCTGGTTCAGGTCAAACACCAGAACTAGGTTGGCTTGTACTTAATGTGATTGTCCTAAACCAGCCTGGTGGCTGGAACATCATGTAGCCATGGTTGGATCATCTCAAACCCTAGTTATTTTATTATACTGAATAAGTGTGGTTGAACAGAAAAGGTAACAGCAATATATTGTTATTTTACTAAACCCACCCGATGGTTGGAACGTCATGCAATCGTGGCTCAACTCAAACACCAGTGTGGTTGAACAAACATTAGTTGTTGACTAGCTCGATGGTTGAAATTATTGTGTTTCTTTGTACTTAAATTAGTTAAATTTGATTTCCTACTATTTGGGTCATATACCACTAAATTTATAGACCAGGATGGCTTGGAGTTAATGTGATTGTGATTGTCCTAAGCCAATCCGTGCTATTTCAAGTCAAACAGCAATATCTTATTGAAATTGTGGTTGAACAAAAATAACAAAATGAAAAGAAATATATTGGTATCGAAATGAAAAGAAATATATTGCTATTTTCTAGTTATGAAATTCAGAAATGAAAATAAATATACTTGTTATTGTCTAATTGTGACCATCAGCAGACTAAACTAGGCTAGTAGTTAAAATAGTGACTACTATCCTAAACCAGCCCGATGGTTGAAATTATGACCGTGTCCTAAACTAGCTTGGTGGTTCAAATTGTGACAGTCCTAAACCAAGGTGGTGGTTGAAATTGTTTTTTTTTTTAGTACCTTTTTATATATGACTGTATTAAAACAGCTTGGGGGTTGAAATTGTTTTGTTTTCCCATAGGTTGATTAGTTTAATTAGATCGCATTTTTGCACATACTGTATTTGGATTTGTTTTCCTTATAGTAGTGCAAAAAGGAGGTCTGCATGTTCAAGGGTCAATAGACGGGTTGTATCTCAATTTAATTGATCAGAATCCTGACATTTCAATTGGGCACAGCAGCTCTGTGTGGGGTTAAAGGCCTCCGTGCCTAACCGTGGCGTAACCCCGGTTATGTAAACTCAAACAAAATAGGTATGGATAGACTAAAGATTAGGGTGATCAATGCACCCACCAAAAAACGTGTGTCTCTCGAGCTTCCTCTCCCTCCTAGCTTCCATTGTTCCCTCACAACTGGTATCAGAACCCAGTGTGTTCTTGGAGCTTAAAGCCTACTGTTGCAGCTTTGTGGAAGAAAAAGCTTGCATTGGAGAGGAAGAAACTTCTATTCTTTGTGGCATTGCAGGTTGGGGCACATGAGCCAAAATGGAATGAAACTCTTATGCCATTTGGGTTATGTACTGCATTTGAGTTTTTTTTACTTTGAATTTTGTGAGCATTGTCTCTATGGGAAGCATACTAAATCAGCCCATAAAAGAAGGGGAAAGAAAGAGCTTGAAAAGCTTGATCTGATGCATTCAGATGTATGTGGTCCCATGCCTACACGGTCATTAGGTGGGACTGAATATTGTGTGACATTCATTGATGATGCAACTAGGAAAGCGTGGGCTTATGCTATGGCTCAGAAGAGCAATGTGTTCCAAGTATTTTAGAAATGGTTGGATTTGGCTGAAAATCAGTCAAGTAGAATGCTTAGATGCCTACAAACTGACAATGGTGGAGAGTATCTCTCTCATGACTTTCAGCATTTATGTGATACCCATGGGATCAAGAGGGAGTTCACGTCCCCTCATACTCTAGAGCAAAATCAAGTTGCAAAAAAGATGACAATGAAGACTACAATGCATGTGATCAATAGATCACCTAGTCAGAGTTTGGATGGTGGTATTCCTGAAGAGGTGTGGAGTGGCAAGAAGCCCTCTTACTCTCATTTGTACATATATTTGGGTGTAATGCATATGCACATGTGCCAAAAGAGCTTCAAAAGAAGCTAGATCCTAAGTCTAGGAAATACATCTTTCTGGGTTATGGTGAAAGTGGAGAGATGGGCTATTGTCTCTTTGATCCAAAAGCAAAGAAAATCATACCATGTCATGATGTGGTCTTCAATGAGAACAGAATGCATAAGACACCCATGAGGGATGTGGAAATGAGGAGAATCACTTTCCAAGATGTGAATCCATTTACATATGTGGATAGACAGCAAGTTGTCCATGCACCAAAAGTGTAGGAAATGGTGCCACCAGGTACTCCCATAGGTACACAATCAAGGGCATATGATCATCTATTGGTGGAAATGATGAGCCAAATCTAACTGAAATGCAAGCGGGACAGCAAGCTGAAATGCCCTTGAGAAGATCATCTAGAGTGTCTAGACCACTTGAGAGATTTGTTCCAGGGGTAGACTGTGTGATGATTATTAATTGTGGGGAGCCTTCTTGCTATAGAGAGGCTATGATGCATGAGGATAAGTGCAATTGGGAGTATGGTATGAAATCCAAGAAGAATGCACTCTAGAAAAATAAGACTTGAGACTTGGTTTCTTTGCCACATGAAAAGAAAGCATTGCCATGTAAATGGGTCTAAAAGATGAAGGTCACAGGTGATGATGTGCCTAAGTACAAGGCCTATTTGGTTGCTTATACTCAAAATAATATAGATATGGATAGACTGAAGATTAGGGTGATTGATGTACCCACCAAAAAACGTGTCTCTCGAGCTTCCTCTCCCTCCTAGTTTCCACCATTGCCTCACACTTTGAGAATTGGAAGCCTTGTTACGTCACGAAACTCAAAGATAGGAATGTTTGTTGTTGCATTTTGCCAAATACACATAGGCTTTGACCTATGTAGGCAAGCTGTGAATGACTTGAGATCTAGTGGTATTGGAGCATTGCTCCATGGGGATCGATGCCCATGTCTCTGCAATGAACGTGTAGCTCTCTATAGGCCAACTGGATCCTCATCATGTTTAACCCCACCCTTGTTTTTAGTATATCCCAAACAACCACCGTGCTTGTTTTCAATCATCTAATCGGACGTCATGGGATCCGATTGCATTTTCCTTGGTTGCATATAAGGAAATAGCTCCCACAAACAGACTAGTTCTCTTTAACAATTGTCAGATTTTAACCACCGGGTTGGTGAAATATTAGAAAATGCATTTGTTTATGGCATCCCCTTTATGTTTGTTCTTTTTAACTATTGTCAAATCTCAACCACTGGGCTATGACCACAAATCCATGAGTGACCACAAATCCTAAACAAATGAATTGCATGCCATGCATCTTGTAATAATAGAAGAAAACCACTGCACTGGTGGCAATTAATATCCTAGTGTGCAACCAACCACTGTGCTGATGACCACTTATCTTGCACTACAGCCTTGCTATCCTAAAATGAATCATATTATTGCAAAGTGCTATACTAAAATAGTCCCCTTTAGGTTGGTTTTCTTTATATATTATCAGAATTCAGCCACTAGGCTATGACCACAAATACTAAATTAATTGCAAGCTATAGAATCATACTGTATTATTGGAAAATGTCCATCAAATTATAAAGTCCAACTCAGGGAAACATTATAAAATCTAGCTAAGTGAAGCAGTCATAAGAAAATAGAACCTTCAAATCCAACTAAATGCAACATTTTCAAATTATAAAGTCCAGGTAAGTGAAGCAGTCATATCCAAGGATGGATAAATGGCAAATTATTACTTTAAATTGAAGTTATATAGAAAAGCCAAATGTACAGTCAGCCCCTAAAGTTATATACCCATGTAGTATACAACCAAGTTTTACTCTCTACGTTTTGAAAAGAGACCACCATCGTATATAAGGATGGATAAATACAAAGACAATTTACTACTCTCTTTTTTTCCAAACAAGACAATTTACTTAACTGAAGTTCTATTGAGAAGCCGACTATATTAGAGGGGTGGTCAGCCCCTTAAAAAGTCACGGGTAATATATATCCAAGATTTCAAGAGATCAAGTTAGAGATATTTGAAGGACTTTATATTTATGTAAGGATTCCAAGACAAGGGCTTGACACTTCGCATAGTTGGAGCCTTCAGCAATATACTTCACAAACTATGGGTTCTTATAATATTGAAGGCTTTCCCAAAGTTTCTCATGCAATATGACCATCTTGTGAATCACAACAACACAAAGCAACTATAGACGTGCTTGGTAGATGCGCAAAATAGTGGGTGTGTCTGTAGGCATTGCTTTAGTAGAGGAATTACGAGCGTGTTTAAAAGCGCGTCTAAATGCTCGTCTACTTGCGCATGAATTAACGCGTCTACTTGTGCATCTAAACTGAGAAAATATGGGCCCGTCTAACATCGTGTTTATCAGCGCATTTATATACACATGTATTAGCACGTTTATTTGCGCGTTTACACTAAGAATCAGACGCGCATTTAGACGCGGAGATAGACGCAAACCAGAGAATACAGAAAGTGATATTTTGGTGTACATCATTGCTTTCCAAACATTGCCCATGATTACCAAAGCACATAATTTTTTGCAAGCCCACATATACAAGAATTAACTGAGATGAGGAGAATGAGACAATATGTAAAATAGTTTTGCCAATATCAATTATGGGGCTACGGTTCAATCTCATCCTCAATGAGATCAACCCTTGCCAAACTATCTACTTCAAAATCCAAACAAGTGTTTAGATCTACAAATACATTCAACCCACTACTACTTGTGCCACTCATGTGCTCATCGAAATCAGCATCTCGAATGGTAGGCTCGTCCTCACGGGTAATGGCCTCAATATCTATATCTCCTATCTCATGATCATCCTCCTCTCTCGTATCATGGTCATCATCACATCCATGGCCATGATCATCCTCCATATGCTCCATATTAGTAAATGTACTATACATCACTTTGGAACGTGGCATAATAGGTATGACATGCCACCATCTATTATTATCCACCATTGGTTGATAGACAACCTAATTCAAACACAAATACAATCATGTTATTTTTCTTGCATCAAATATTTAAAAGCGAGTATTTTTATATGTGTGCACAGTACCTGTTCACATTGTTGCGGTAGTACTAGTGTGTCCTTCCTACTTTGCCAAAACTTTGTGGAGTCAATAGTTACAAAGCCACTTGCATGGCGTTTGATTGTTGCATTAGGGCCTCTTTCCACCACGTCCTTAAACCACTTTACATCCAAAACATACACAAAGAAGCGTCGAAAGACAAGCATAATAATATCTTGGATTATGCCACAATAATCATCCGTGGCTCCATTGGCTCCCTCAAAGCTAGCAATGACGCCGCAATCTTGTGTGTTTCTCCTATCATCAATCCGTTGCGTTCGAAAATGCTTGCCCTCCCACCATATAGCATTGAACATAGTGCACTACACCAAGAAAAAATCAATTAAATAAGCAATCTAAATTATTAAAAGCTCCTAACTTATGCATAGCATTCTATATACCCACCTTGCTCAAGCATCCCCTAGCATACTCCCATTCTTCCATTGTGATATGCATCCCCTCATCTTTCTCTGCTTTCTCCATTTCATCAAGTAGCCAATCCACATGAATATCCTTTGGAAGTGCTCTTAGATACTGAGGGTATGGCACACGAGATCCGTGGTGTGTACAAAAGAGGGCCCTTTCTCCTTGTATTCTTGCCTTTGCATCCTCGTATCTTGTCACCTATCTTTTCATCACATCACTATTAAGCACGCAAAAGAGGTTGATACTATTATGCAATGTTAGAGTTAGCTCAAATGTCCACCTCTCATGTAACCCACCAATATTCTGTGTACCCAATGTTGTAAGGCCCCCATATGAGGAGAAGCCATGATGGGTATCAGATATTGGGAGGGATCCCCAGTTTAGACACTGGAAGGGGTCTTAGAGTAGACCAGATGGTTATGAGACGGCTTAGGAGCCAAGAGTAGATACCCGTCTGCACAAAGGGGGGGTTCGGGGGGGCGATAGCCCCCCCGATAGCAGGGGGTCCGGGGGGCGCAGGCCCCCGGTGGGGGTCTGGGGGCAAAGCCCCCAGCGGCAGGGTATGACCTATGCGCGATCCTTCATCTGCCCGACGGCATGTTTTCTGAAGGGTCGGTTGGTCTTCCAGGCCGACTGTCTATAAGGCCGACTGCCTATTACAGGGCCGACCGTCAACCACTTACACTATATAAGTGGCCACCCCCTATCATCAGATCACCAGTTCTTCACGCTCATAGTCCTCCGTCCAGCATCTGTCTAGATCACCATCGAAGCTCTGTCTGTAGAGCGCACGGGTGGACAGCCAACCATCAGTTGTATCAGCAGTTTGGTATATCAGAATTTTTGTATTCTCTCCAGCTTTCCATCGTGTACTTGCGTTTTGTTGTTATCTTCCGCTGCGTACTATTTTCTTACATGCAACTCTATGTCTATTACTTTGTTGCGTCCTTTCCCTTGAGGCACAATAGAGGTCATCCTTAGGTCTTCATCATCTCTCCATATTTGTGGGAGAGAGCTATCCACATCAACAAGAAACTCAGAAATATATACAAGTGACTCTTGTACCAACCAGCCCTCAGCCATGCTGCCTTCGAGTCTTGCATTTTGTCTCACGAAGCCCTTCAAGGTCTTCATGAAGTGCTCGAGGAAGAACAACCATCGTGCATGTATAGTACCACATATAGCAATCTCATCCACCAAATGCACTATGAGATGTAGTTAGCTTGTGAGAATAGAACGTGGAAATGCCTCCTCCACTAAACAAACCGCCTCCACTGACACAACTCGAGCATTCTCAAGCGTGCTGGGATTTATTTCCTATGAGCTCACATACCTAGAAATAAAAAAGTACAGCATATTAGCAATATGCATTCAAACTTGCACGGAGCATTGATACACATCATATTTTGTATCATGTAAAGTACCTCACAAGCTCGCCCATCTTGTAAATACAATCTTTCATGTCCTTCGATGCACTATGTGAAATACTAGTAGGTAGTATGAACTGAACCCACGAGGAGGTGGTTCATTAGTTGCTTATAACTACTCACTCACAAATTTGAAAGGAAAAAGATATTATGCACATAAAATATTTACTTGGAGCATCTTGTGCCAATCATGAGATTTCAAGCCATATAATTGCTCTACACCTCTTTTCTTGCTCTTTGTAAAGGCTCCCTTCAAACACCTCATGCATCCAATGGGAGTACGAATTGTAGTAATAGCACGCTTCATCGTCGCCATCTCTAGCTTTGATAACATCCACGGTGCACAAGGTAAAAAAAAACGCCCATTTGGTCTCTCTTGTGGCCGAGCTTCACGCATCCTCCCTGTGGTACGTAAATCCTCCCTTATGCCTATGGAATCTCGTGTCCCATTCAAATGCTCCCAAATGGTAGATGCCACATTCTTGAAGATATGCATGGGATCAAGCAAGTGATTTATCTTGAGGTGGGACCAATATGGTAAACGATAAAAGATGGAGTATCTAAACAAAATAAAGTGTTAGTGGGCAATCTTTATTTCCAGCCAATATAGCACACAAAAATTACAAACCCTTACCGGCTCCTTACCGGCTCATGCCAAGTGGTGGAGGAGTCATGCCGTCCCAAATTCTCATCCAATCTCCTGCGATGAGTGATTGTGGGAGGACTTCATTCCAAGGGGCAACATATCTAGGATGATCAGGTGGGAGAAATTGATGGTGATTCTCATAGATGACCTTATTCAATGCGTTTACCCGTGAGGCAACTAGCGCAGGACCACAAACAGGACATGCATGGTAACCCGATGTAGTGAGACCTGAACAATAGACACAATTAGGAGTGGAAGGTGGGTTTAGGGTGCCACATCCTTTGCCTATTCATAATTAGAAATGCAATGCTTACCTAAACACTCGCCATAGCCTGGGAAGTCATGCATCGTCCACATCAAGACTGCTTTGCAGTTGAAGTCTCGTGACGAGGGAGGCCTGCTCACATCATGCACCTCGATACCTCTCCAAAGTATCTCTAGCTCATCAATCAAAGGATCCATACAAAAGTTGTAGTGGTTCCACAAGACTACCGGCATAATTTTACTAAGAATGTTGGTGTAAACCGATATTACCAATGGGAAATAAATAGCGGTTTATACTGGTATCATGTAAGTAATCTATTTATTCAATTGATGCTGCAAGTGGAGATTTATCTCTTGTTTAAGGAAATGCACCTAGAGATCAAGATTCCACAATGCGTATTTGAGAACTTGAAGCCTTATTTAGTGCATAATTAGCTCAAGGATTGCTACACATGTTGTTGCATTGCACACGTTCCGATGTCTTTTTTAAAGGATTCCCTAAATCACATGAGTATTACTACTTTCAGATTGCATGGATGTGCATGTCAATGTCCTTATGATATTTGTATGGTGAATGTCTATTCAAAAGGATGCAAGTCTATGAATAAGTCCTACAAGGGTGTCACATCAACTTGGGAGTCTGTTTTGTGTGTAAAACTAGCAACTTTTGCATTCCATGCTATGAAGTGTGTTATGGGAGAACACATTTACTGTGGACCTCCGAAGTTGCTAGTATGTCTAGGTGAGAAACCATTTTGGGAACACCCTATAGCTGTGAATATTTTTTAAGACATAGAAGTAGCATTTACTATTGATAGGAAGAAGAAGGAAAGGAAGGTTCTAACACACAAGGACATGTCTACTAGGGAACTTATTGATTGGTACAGTGCTCACTTGGTGGATTTTATCAAATAAAATTTTGTGTGCAAATGTCAAGCATATCAATAGAAAGAATGTTTGATAAGGTTCCCAAAGATGTGGTTGTATCATGCATAGATTTGCTTTAAAATATAGCTTCAAGGAGAAGAATGAGATATAGTCCATGCATTGGTACTCTAGCCAAGTAATAATCTTTGTTCACATTTCCTACATTCGTAATATAGGTGACAACCACAAAACCCATCACTTCTACATATCTGATGATAAGTATCACGACACTCTCTTTGGGAAGCATTGTTTCATGCTTCATCATGAGTGGTTGAAGGCTTTTGGTCTACCACTGAAATGACATTGGGTATGGTTTGATGGAGCAACCTCAAAATTCAATGCTAAAAGGCCTTTCTACTTTGTAGCTCGATACATCTGTGAGACTGGATTGCAAATGACGTTGAACTTCTTTGTCTTTGCTTATGGGAAGGGTGAGCATGATGGTGTAGGAGATGTCACTACTACACACGGGCACTATTCTGATGCTTAAGCACCCACGTTTAGCATGCATGGGGCGCTAATCGTATGGTAATCAAAGCGGGATTTGTTAAGTGTTGTTATATACACTACTACACACGAATCCTATTGCGATGCTTACATAGCAATGTTTAGCATGCATGCAGTGCTAATCGTCAGTATTGGAAGCAGGGTTCATTAAGGGTTGCTGTATAGCAACTTTAGTAAAACGTCGCTATATAGTGACATTTGCCTAAAATAGCTATATAGCGACTTTTATCAAATTGGTAATGGTCATTATATAGTGACACTGATATAGTTTTCTATAGCAACATTTTACAGAGAGTTTTTTTCCCATACCGACTTTAAAAGATCGTTTTTTCCAATGACATTTTTTTTTAATTTTCATACATGTTTGATCTTTTGAGAGAATAAAAGTATGAGAGCATGTACTTCAAGCCTTTGAAGCTTATATATTCATGTCCAAGTTTGAGATGAAAAAAATCAGTGAAGAGCATTTACATCAATGGTTTCATCTTGCCGAGTTGATCTTCTATATCATCATCGTACTCTAGCATCGTACATTCATCTAAGAGTACTTGATATCTTCTTCAATAAAGTGTGGTGGTTCTTGATGATTGTCATCTTCTTCCTCAATATCATGATCTCCATCTTCCTCTCGTATGATATCATTATGTGCATCTTCCACTTGGCTCATATTGTGATCATCTTCTTCTTCCCTAGATTCATCTGGATCAATTGGATCCGGCATTGGTAGTGGCATCTCCATATCCACATATCAATCTTCAAAATTTTGCTTACTTCGTGGTGCAACTTGGATCATGTACCACCATCTTGGATCAGAACAATCCGGATGAAAAACTACCTATGTTGAAGATGGGTACCAAATGCCATCAATTATATATATGAAATTATGCTTAAGTACATGTATCAATGGATCTTTAAAAATTAAAGCTTCGATTACTTAAATCATTAGTATGCACCCGCTCACATTGCTCGAGAAGAACAAAAGTATCACTTTCATCGGTTGGTGGAGTCTATCGCAGAGAAATCACTACTGTCTTTTCTCACTGTCGCATGGGGACCATTGTAAATAGTTCTAAACCATTTTATATCAAGAATGTAAATACTAAATCTTTTGAAATCAACTTCATAGATTTTCCATATGGTTCCACAATAATCCAACTATGGGGAGATAAGATTGGTATCCGAAGCACTTGCTCGGCTATCTTGTGTGAAGTTAGCCATGACTCCACAATCATACGTGACTCTCTTTGAATTGATGTCTTCCACATGAAAATATCGTCCATATGACCATAATGCACTGTACTTTTTGTACTGTAAAAGAGCATCATTAAAACAATGAAGATGCATCTATTTTATAGCGTATATTGCCAGAAATAATTACTTAATTATGTCAAGAGGTAAGAAACTTACAAGCATCATATATCCATATGATAACTCTCACTCGCATCATTTATTCATCACATTTGACTTTACATAGAGCTAGTTGTAGCCAATCAAGTGACATGTGAGTGGGGAGAATGGCAAGATCCTATGGATATATTTGTGATTGCCTGTACATTACTCTGAATCTCGTCCTTGCATTTATTCTTTCTGCTTTGGCCGCTTCATATCTCTCAAACCACTTCTGCATCTCCTTGCTATTGAGGATATAAAACTTATTGAATTTCTCCATTTTCTCTTCACTCGTCTTTCTTTCAATCCCTTTTCCTTGGGGAACCTCACCAACGATGCAATCATCATCCTTGTTATGCCAAGCTTGCGGCATATCGGGATGTGTGGATGCAAGAAACTCCGTGATATATACTAATGACTCTTACACAAGCCATCCCTCTACCATGCTTGCTTCTGGTCTTGCTCTTTGTCTTGCAAATCCCTTCAAAGTTTTCATAAACTGCTTGAGAAAAAACATCCACCGACTATGAACGGTACCTGCAATGGCCACCTCATCAACTATGTGCACAAGCAAGTGCACTTGAGTTGTCAGAATGCTCGAGGGAAAGTGCTTCTCAAGCAAGCATACAGCTTCGATGGATTCCACCCTAGCATTATCGATGCTCGATATGGAGATCTCTTTTTGAGATATCCACCTATTTCACATGCCCATGTAAGATATATTCATAATCAGTCTACAGATTATTCAGCTTAAATTCAAGAAAATGCAATCAATGCGATTTGATAGTAAGCATACCTCACAATACCACTGATCTTGAATATAGCATTTCTAACATCTTATTGTAAGCACCCTTTTATTGTAATTGGGAGGATGAACTATCAAAGCAACAAAGAAGTCAGGTCAATAATATAACATAATCATAATTACACTAACGCATCACGATTATCAGTACACTAATCCTACAGCTTAGAATACCTGTAAGACCTTGTGCCATTCATGGGATTTGAGCCCACTAAGCTTATTATCCTTTGAAAATGCTCCTTTCAAGCAACGCATGTACCTTGTGGGTGTTTGAAAAGAGGCAATGTCCGTCTTGACCGTTGCCTCCTCTCTCGTAGAGAGGATCCATGTTGCTTTTAGGAGGATAACTTTTCCCAAAGCATGCACTTGGGGCCACAAATGAGACATCCTATTGATAGCATGCAAGTCTTCTCACACTCCTCTTGAGTCTTTGGAACCAACCAAGTGTGCCCAAATAGTAGCCCCCACATTCTTGAAGATATGCATGGGATCTAAGAGATGATGGATGTGTAACTGACCCCAATAAGGAAGCTTGTGAAAGATTGATAGCCTCTTCATACCAGGAGGATGTTACTCTCCATTCACCCTCCAAGCCTAAATCCAGTCACTTGCCTTCAAATATGGTGGTGGTGGATTTATATGTTTGGAGTATCATGCAAGCGATTTCAAACCCAGTCCAAAAATAGGACAAGCATGGTACCCACTTGTATCAAGTCTTGCATGCATGCATGAATGTATTAGTACAATACATGCATGCGAAAGAGAGTCATAAAAGCATAATCCTATATTATACATGTAAATGTTAGATATCAATGCTCCACTCTCATGTAACTATGCGGGAACCAGCTAACTCTATGTGGCATTTAAGTAGCTTGGTTATTCGGTAGGTCCTGATTTGGACACCAAATGGGGGCCATGTGTGGCTTGATCTCTAGACGGCTTTAGATAGAGTTGGCACACTACCAATGAGGCTACATGCAAGTGCGGGAAGGCATCCCATGACTGACTGCACTGAGGGTAGATGGAGCATTTCTCGAGGCAGCCCACTCTCAAGCTCCGGGGCTCGTTTGGAGCCCCAGATGATCCTAGATGGCAAACCAAGACCATCGTAGGCTAGTTGCTCTATTCTACACCACGGTTCTAATGTGTGGTTGATGGCCTACAACCTCCAGTCAACCGTTTTGGGCCAATTGGGTCGGTCTCCCAATTGGGTCTAACTGACTATGACTGGTGGCTATATAAGAGCAAGCCTATGAAGCCCATCATCATCACTGGCTATAGCAACCCTACTTCCTTAGCATCTATCCCGTCCTCTACTGTTTCTAGCATGACATCAAAGCTTCACACATAGGAGTGCACGGCTGGGAGGCAAGGCCATCTATTGTATCAGTTTTACAGTAATCAAAATTTTGATTCTCCATACTACCTGCTTTTCTCTCTTGCATACGAGATCCTGTTATCTGTTGAGCATAGAGGTTGTATTGTTTTCTTACATGGTATGAGAGCTTGAGCTCTAGCAAGAAGATTTGATAGTGTCTTTTTATTTGTGAGTAGATTGTGAGAGATGGCCTAGCCCGCAAGACTACAAATCCCACCATTCGGCGAAAGCGAAAAGTTGGACGACACTAACTATCCACTCTAGAAGTTTAAGATGAAGACCATCCTAAGTGTGTACGAGCTTTGGGATACTACTACTGGGGTGGATGTGAAGCCAGTTGCGAGACCAAATCTAGCCAATGCAGGACAACAATAATACCAACTACGGATCAGATTCTTGCGTGGACAAGAAGAAATGCAGATGCGCTGTGTTCTATTGTCTGCAGTGTAACTGATTCTATCATGGCGTTAATTCAACATGTCACCATAGTGGAGGAGGCATGGATGGTCTTGAAAAATCAGTACAAGACCATGAATCAGACATGGATTCAGAATCTAGAGACTCAACTCGCAAACAAGAAACTATTTCAGTTTGAAACGGCAGAGAAGTTCATCACCATGAAGAGTCTGCATGATCAGATGACTGCGATTGGCATCACTATCACTAGTGAGAATCTAGCATGAAGGTACATACAGATAAGAGTCCAGCAATAGCACGCAGGCAGTACCAGTAGAGCTTTTTGTAGCAATTGAGGAGATTTGCATGGAGGCAATTCATGTACCTGTGGATGAACCTTGGATTATTGACAGTGGTGCATCGTGCCACATGACTAGTCGGAAGGATTGGTATACCTCTCTACATCCGGTAGGAAATGACATCCTGGTAGCAGTTGGCAATGATGCAAAATGTCCAGCAAAAGGAAAAGGTACGATTGCTCTCAAGTCAGATGGAGTTGTAAAATAGTTGTTTGATGTTCTTCATGTGCCAGATATCAAGAGAAACTTGTTGTTCGTTTTTGCAATCACGGATCAAGACCTCAAAGTTCACTTTGATAAGAATGGTGCATAGATTTTAGATCTTCAAGGGAAGGTCATTGGTAAAGGTACACAGCGCAACAACATCTATGAACTCTCAGATTTCAGTGCTAGAGCCGATGTGAGCAACACTAAGCTGTGGCATGAGAGGTTTGGTCATCTAGACCTTAGTTCTTTAAAGGAGATGCATAAAAGTGGAATGATTGCAGACCTACTAGAAATTATAGATCTGCCCAATGTATGTGAAGCTTGCATGATGGGCAAGCAGCATCGGCAGCCCTTTACTAAAGAGGCCAATAGGGAAAAGGCTTCTCTAGAGCTCGTTCACACGAATCTCTGCGGATTGATGGAGACAAAAGATTTGGGTGGTTCCTACTACTTCATGACGCTGATCGATGACTATAGTAGAAGGATATGAATATACTTCCTGAAGACTAAAGATGAGGCTTTTAGTAAGTTCAAAGAATGGCATGTAATGGTCGAGAAAGAAACAAGGAGGAAGATGAAGAAGTTGAGATTAGACAGAGGTGGTGAGTTCACATCAAGTGAGTTCGAAAGTTACTACAAAAGTCACGGGATCGAGGTAGAAACCCCTGCCACATATATCACAGCAAAATGTAGTAGCAGAGTGCAAGATGCATGTCATCTATGAAATGGGCAGGAATATGATGAAAGGGAAAGATTTGCCAAAGGCTTTGTGGTAAAGTAGCTTTTGGATGGTAGAGAACCTCTAGCCATTGAGGAAGACCCATCTAAACACTGCCGCGGTCCAAGAGATTAGAAGAGCAAAGAAGGGCACAGGAACACTTGGTCAACTATGCTTTCATGATAGACGTGATCCATGTTGAAGAACCCAAGTGTCTTGAAGAAGCACAGGGTGATGATAGGTGGATGGAGGCTATGCAGTTAGAGTATGGCTCCATAATGAAGAACAACACTTGGGACCTTGTGGATCGACCACTAAAACGTAAGGTAATCGGACCAAGTGGGTGTACAAGACCAAGTACAAGTTCAACGGCACGTTGGATAAGTACCAGGCTCAGCTCGTGGCTAAAGGATTTGCACAGGTACATGGTTTTGATTATCAAGATACTTTTGCTCCCACGGCTCGACTAACCACAATTCGCAGTGTTTTAGCTTTAGTAACATAGGAAAGTTGGCTCGTGTTTTAAATGGATGTAAAATCTGCCTTTCTGAATGGAGATCTCAAGGAGGAGGTATACGTGGAACAACCACCAGATTTTGCGATCCCCGATTTAGAAGGTAAAGTCTGTAAACTGAAGAAGGCACTTTATGGGCTAAACAGGCCCCGTGAGCGTGGTAACAGTGGATTCATGCCTACTTTCTGCAAAATGGGTTCAGGAGGAGCCCATTTGATGCAAATTTGTATATCTACAGAGAAGGAGGTAGGTGTATGATCGTGGTCCTTTATGTGGACGACCTTGTGATAACAGGGAATCATGAAGAGAAGATCTCACAGACAAAGCATTTGCTAGGAAGAGAGTTTGAAATGATAGACCTCGGACTGATGCATTTCTATTTGGGGATCAAAGTTTGGCAAGAGCCAAAACAGATCTTCATTTCACAACTGAAGAATGCTGGAGAGATATCGAAGGCATTTGGCATGGCTGAGTGCAAGAGAGTTGGCACTTCTATGGAGGTTGACGTGAAGCTCTCAAACGAGGAATCATCACCACTGGTGGATGAAGCAAAGTACAGAAGGCTTTTGGGCAGTTTGATTTACTTGTGCAACACACATCCGGACATCAGTTTTGTGACTGGTGTACTAAGCATGTTTTCCAATAAGCCCCAAGAGAACCATTGGAGGGCAGGGATGCGGGTACTGAAATACATCAAAGGCACACTTGATTATGGCATCACCTATACAAAGGGCAACACCTTGATCGGATTCTGTGACTCGGATTGTGGGCAGGAGATGTGAATAGCAGGAGATCAGTGATAGGTTACTGTTTCTCACTTGGATTTCAAGCTGTGTCATGGGTCAGCAAGAAGCAACCCACAGTTGCTCTTTCTTCTACCGAGGCTAAGTACAAATTAGCATGTTTTGCCTCTTGTGAGGTAGTGTGGTTGAGGAGGATTTTAGGGGACATGGGTGCAGTGTAGAACAAGCCTATGCAATTATCATGTGACAATCAGAGTTGCATGGCAATTGCAAAGAACCTTGTGTTCCATGCTCGCACAAAACACATTGAGATTCAATATTACTTTGTCCGCAAGCTCATCATGGATGGAGAGGTCGACTTGGTGTATTGTTCGACTACAGAGAATGCTGTGGACATCTTCATGAAGGCTCTTGGAAGAGACTTGCTGGAGAGGCATCTTCATTGACTTGGCATTGGGCCAAAAAAGTAAGTTCACTTGCGAGTGGACATTGAGGGGGGGTGTTAGATATCAATGCTCCACTCTCATGTAACTACGCAGGAACTAGCTAACTCTACTTGTAAGCCCCCCATATGAGGAGAAGGCATTTGAGTAGCTCGGTTATCCGATAGGTCCTAGTTTGGACACTAGATGAGGGCCATGTGTGGCCGGATGGCTAGACGGCTTTAGACAGATTAGCACACTGCCAACGAGGCTACATGCAAGTGCGGGAAGGCATCTCATGACTGACCGCACTGAGGGTAGATGGAGCATTTCCCAGGGCAGCCCACTCTCGGGCTGTGGGGCCCGTTTGGAGCCCCAAATGATCCAGGATGGGCTCTGGGCCGAACCAATACCATAGGTGAGTTGCTCTATTCTATGCCACGGTTCTAACGTGTGGTCAGTGGCCTATTTTGGGACCACATTCGGCCGTTTTGGGCCGACTGGGTCGGTCTCCCAATTGGGTCTAACTGACTATGACTGGTGGCCATATAAGAGCAAGCCCATGAAGCCCATCATCATCACTAGCTATAGCAACCTTGATTCCTTAGCATCTAGCCTCTGTCCTCTACTGTCTCCAGCATGCCATCGAAGCTTCACACATAGGAGCGCACGGCTGGGAGGCAGTGCCATCTATTGTATCAGTTTTATAGTAATAAAATTTTTGATTCTCCATACTATCTGCTTTTCTCTCTTACATACGAGATCCTGTTATCTGTTGAGCACAGACGTTGTATTGTTTTCTTACAGTAAAGATGCAACTATGTACTTGTGCACTCTCCATATCCTGAGTAGTCATGCATGGTTCACATGAAGATACCCCTGACCAAACACTACTACACACGGATCCTATTGTGACATTTACATACCGACATTTAGCGCACGGGGGGCGCTAATCGTCGGTATGAAAAGCATGTCCCATAAAGCATCGCTATATAGCGACTTTAGACAAACGTTGCTATATAGTGACGATTACAAAAGTTGCTATATAGCGACTTTTAAGCATCGCTATATAGCGACACTGAGATACTATTTTATAGCGATGTTTTCCAGAGAGGTTTTTTACCAAATTTTTTTAAATTTTCATACACGTTTGATCTTTTGAGAGAATAAAAATATGAGAACATGTACATCAAGCCTTTGAAGCTCATATATTCATGTCCAAGTTTGAGATGAAAAAAATCAATGAAGAGCATTTACATCAACTGTTTCATCTTGAGCCAAGTCTAAGGTGCCAAACAAGTCTATCTCCAACTCTATACCGAGTTGATCTCCTATATCGTCATTGTACTCTAGCATCGTACGTTCACCTAAAAGTACTTGATTATCTTCTTCAATAAAGTGTGGTGATTCTTGATGATCGTTGTCTTCTTCCACAATATCGTGATCTCCATCTTCCTCCCGTGCAATGTCATTATGGGCATCTTCCTCTTGGCTCATATTGTGATCTTGATCTTCTTCGCTAGATTCATCGGGATCAATTGGATCTGGCATTGGTAGTGGCATCTCCATATCCACATCTCTATCTTCAAAAACTTGCTTACTTCGTGGTGCAACTTGGATCACATACCACCATCTTGGATCAGAACGATCCGGATGAAAAACCACCTATATTGAAGATGGGTGCTAGATGTCGTCAATTATATATATGAAATTATGCTCAAGTACATGTATCAATGGATCTTTAAAAACAAAATCTTGGATTAATTGAATCATGAGCATGCACGTGCTCACAATGCTCGAGAAGAACAAAAGTATCACTTTCATCAGTCCAATGTTTGGTGGAATCTATTGCAAAGAAACCGCTACTATCTTTTCTCACCCAATAGCTAGCTTGGGTGCAGCTTTTAAAGCCCATAAAACTTCTACCAAGTGCCTATCCCAATGCCTTTTATTGATGTCTACAAGCTTTCCCATAGAATTGCACAACAATCCATTTGTTTTCTCTACCAAGCCATTACATTAGGGATAGTATGGCATGGACATGCTATGGTTTATTTTTAGCTTATGCACCACATCTTCAATTAGTTCATTTCTAAAAGAGGTTCCTCCATCAGTGAGAATTTCCAAAGGATAGCCAGAGCGTGAACAAATTTGATCAAAGAGAAATTTTGCACTGTGCTTGCCTTGCTATTGACTGTGGCCTTGGCCTCTGCCCACCGAATCGCATAATCTGTGGCCACCAATAAATAATGCTTGCCCTAATATAAGTGAGGGAGTGGTCCCACAAAGTCCAACCCCCACCTCTCAAATGGTCCATATGCTGGAATAGGCTTCAAGGGCCTAGGAATCAACTGTTGCCTTCCAAACTTTTGGCATACTTTACAACTTTGACACCATTCATATACATCCTTATGGAGGCGTGGCCAAAAGTAGCCTGCATTAAGAATTCTCTTAGCTGTGCTCGCTGAAGCAAAATGACCGGAGCATTCATGACACATTTCTAGGATTCTCCTAGTCTCCATGGGATGGACCACCCGATGGAGCACCTTGTCTTTTCCCAATTTATAAAGAATGTCATCAACAATAGTATAGGGACAAGCCTTCCTTACCAATCTCTGCTTCTTTTGTGGAGTTAATCCTCGAGGAAACATGCCTTCTTCCACATATTCCTAAACATCTTGCAGTTTTGGCCATCCAGTGTCTACCAAAGAAACCACCCCCCGATCTTGTACTACAATGGTTTGAGTAGCTAACTCATCTGCCCTTTGATTTTCTTTTCTGTTTATATGAACAAACTTGCAAAAATCAAATTGACTACATAGTACCATAGCCTTTTGATTAAGCTCCTTCAAATGAGGACTTCTTGTCCTATAATGCCCTTGCATTTGCTTTATAATAAGCTGAGAATCTCCTCTTACTTCCAATTCTTTAACTTGACTTTGAAGACAACCCTCCAAACCAATAATCAAAGTATTATACTCAGCTGCATTGTTAGTTGTGATACCTGGAAGTTCTTGTCCTCTTGCCCACACTCTTGACCTTCAAAATTCATCAAGACTATCCCCTCGGCTCCTTGTTGGCATGAAGGACAAAAAGGCCCATCAAAATACAAAACAAGAGCTTTTGGTGGTGTATCCCTTTCATCTTTTATGTTCTCCTTACATTTCTTTTCTTCTCTTGGATCATCCTGTCTTGTGAGCAAATCTGCCATAGTGGACCTAGTGGTATTTTCAATGACAAAAGAGAAAGAGAACTCTTGAAGCTTTGACAACCATTTTGCAAATCTCCCCCAAGGATTAGGCTTGTGAACTAGATATGCTAATATAGACTGAGAGGTAAGGAAGGAAAATGGCCGAGGTAATAAATAGGAGCGAAACTTTCTGACTGAAAACACCAAAGAGAGGGCTTGCTACTCCATTTCTTCATAACTTGTTTGCACCTCTATAAGTTTTCAGCTAGCATAATAGATGGGTTGCATTCTACCTGCCTCTCCTTTTTGTAGCAATACAGCACCAATTGAATGCAAAGATACACTTGGATTTACATAAAAGTCTTGAGACCCAATCAAGGGGCTTCAATATTGGGCCCTTACTCATGGCCTCCTTAAGTTGCTGAAAAGACTCTTGTTGCTCCACACCCCATTGGAAAGAAACTCCTTTCTTGTTAACAAGTTCATGGGATGCACTATCTCTGTGAAATCATCACAAAAGCATTGATAATACTTGCTTTTTCCTAGAATTCTGTGAACACCAATGACACTCTCAGGACTTGGCAATGCCATGATTTCTTGAACCTTGTCAGGATCCATATGTAGGCCTTCTTTAGACACAATATGCCCCAATAAGACTACTTTTGTTTGAGCCAAATGACACTTGCTAGGATTTAGACACCCTTTTGCTTCATCAGTCCTAGCTAAGGCCATCTTTAACTTCTCCATGTGATCTATGTGCCATGAATAAATGCAAAAAAAATCCAAAAACACCCTTATGAACTTTCCCAAGTAAGGCTCGAGTACTTGACTCATGAACCTTTGAAATGTAGCTGGTGCATTGGTCAACCCAAAAGGCATCACTCTGTAAGGCAAAACTCCCCAAGGTGTGACAAATGATGTTTTCTTTTGATCTTCCTCCTGAATACAAATTGGAAAGTACCCAAAATGCCATCACATACAGAATACATCTAGAAGCGTGCATTTTGGAGCAGGGGGTGTTAAATCATGGGAGGCTCAATTTGTAAGTATCGATCTCAAATTATATTGTTTATGTAGTTTATTAGGAGGTTGTTTCTTTGTACTAACCCCTCTGCAAATTATGTCATCTTGCAGCTTGATATCATGGGCATGTACCCTACTCCTATCAAGACAGCCTACCACTACCACCATCGTAGAGGAGATACATGGAGGAACTTCTATGATGACGGGTTGATTACTAAGGAGCAGTATATCCGGGCTACTGGAGTGCCCCCCAGGTATTTAAAAGTAGTTAAATAATGTCAATATTGTAAGTAAAGATTTGATTTTTCATACATTGATACATGTACCTCATTTACAGTGCCCTGTGGCTGATCAGGAGGAAGAAGATGAGGAAGAAGGGAGCAAAGAAGGGGGCGAAGAAGGGAGCGAAGAAGGGAGCAAAGAAGGGAGCGAGGACGCGGAGAACTTAGACTAGTTGTAGAAGTAGTGCTAGCTACTCTTTTTTGTACTTCAAGCCACTCGCTTGGCTTCTTGGCTTCGTGCCTCTCTTGTATATATACTCCTTTTATTTTACGTGGCTTGGCTTCGTGCTTAGTATGTACATACAAGCACTTTTTGAGCTATCAATTAATATACACTCCTTTTATTTTTTTGGCTTTCAATTTCCTTGTGCAACATTCTATCAATGAATGCCTTGTGAATTAAATGTTTTGGAGTTGTAATGTTTTATTCAGAATTGTAATTGTCGGCTATAGACTCAGGGGGGTCACTATGTATAAACCCTCTATATCACGTGCGTTCAAGGCCTATATTTAAAATCCCTTATCTGTAAATTTTTCATTAATAAAATGTACCCCTTTTCTATACAAATATGTAAATTTTTTCCAAAACTATTTTAAATAGTCCCTTATGTATATTTATTTCTGTAAATTTAGAAATAAAAAATATCCTTCTGTTGAACTCACGTGATAGGGTTACATATGATGAGTGACCCCCCCGAGGCTATAGACATGCTTGCAATCGTGCTAATTAAAATGTGGTTGGCTGTAAGAATTGAATTGCACAATGTGGAAATGGGATTCTTGTAACTACATAGCATACACAACATACATAGCATTCTATTTAACCAAAATTTATAGTAGGGCATCTATTTGCGTGTCTATTGGCGTGTCTATAGATGCCGTAGACGTGCTTGCAATCATGCTAATTAAAATGCGGTTGGATGTAAGAATTGAATTACACAATGTGGAAATGGGATTGTTGTGAGTACATAGCATACACAACATACACAACATTCTATTCAACCACACAAAATTTTGCTTTTATTAACAAAAAAGATTCTGTAGAGCATCTATAAGCGCGTCTATGTACATGTCTCTCTTTTTTTTTTAAATTTCTAGCCGAGCATCTATTTATGCATCTATAGGTGCATCTGTCTGTTATATAGATGCACCTGTAGACGCGGGTCTGTAGATGCACCAATAGACAAGCCCGTAAGTTTCTTTTTTAGTTAAGGAAACATGTTTGTGTGCGCATTTGTGGGTGCTTTGTCTTGTTGTGATGTAAGATACCTATATACAAAAAAGTCCCTGAACCTCATAAAAAATGGCTACACCCAAGCAAACAAGGACCCGGAGCTTAGGATAGATTATGCTTATGGTGTTGGAGCTTATGACTGATTATTGTGGATCTTATGATCAATTGATAATGCTTTTTTTTAGTTGAGCTTATAACCACTTACATTTATTATTGTGGAGAAATGTGTGTATGCTGTAGATATTGTTTCTATACTAATTGTATCATGCATTTGTACTTGAAAATGATCTCGATATGGAGCTTTGTAAGATCCCTTGTTCTTTCATTCCACGCTAAGTATTAGAATGAATGTTCTTGCACAAAAAAGGGCATGGAGAAGACTAGTCAATACTTGTCTCATATCAATCTTGCCATGGATTAGTAGGGCCCGCTCGACTAGCTTCACTCACCTAAACTACTAAAAGCTCCAAATTAAGTGTGACCACTCACCTAGGTCTATAGCTTGCCTAAACATTTTACCCCTCCTTCTCAAAGATAAGTTGACAATCCTTTGACATACCATTTAAATATGATAAGTGACACTAGTAGTTCTAGTGATCAAATTATCAATAAATGAAGGAGATGCAATAGTATAGAGAGGGATCCTTATTGTAGATAAGAGAAATCCATACATGAGATAACATCCTTTGTGGCCTCCTAGGATTGCTAGTGCAAATTGGAGAGAGCGCGATCTACTAAGTAATTATAAAATCTCTCTATTAGGTAGAGTTAAAGTAACCCAAACAACCCATTTAAAACTAGGAACTTAAATGAGTGGAATGCACTTCAATCTGATACAGAAACTTTCGGCACTCTATGGGGGATTTTCTCTCTCTAACATTTTTTCAAATAGGTGAAAAGAAAAAAACGATAGGAAAGAGTAGATACGATCGAGAGAAAATTTGAAAATTGGATCACAAGGTTTTGGCATGTAGCTAATGTTTGCAAGAGAGAGCTAGTAGATGTTGTTAGTGCCCCTATAGTAGCATATTATAAATGGAAGGCTAAGCTTCAATCAAGTGCTTTTGGAAGTTTTCTGCCCCATAGAATCTTTGTCAATCATGGAAAAGGAGAAGTGCCCTCAGCTGGATGGACTCACTACTAGATTTTTTGTATCATTTTAGGATATGTTGTAAGGGTGACCTTCTGGGTATAGCTGGTGCTTCAAATAGATCGGCAATTTCTTTTGGAGAATGTCAATGTGGGACTCATGAAGTTATTACCCAAATGACAAAACCATAGTAAAGTGGGAGACGGGTGCCCATCACATTCTTAATATAGTGCAAAGACCCTAGCAAAAGCATTGTGCTATTGAGAATTTGTGACTCATGCACGGTTGTTGACAAGGAGTAGAATGGATTCATCAAGGAGAGAGACATTTGAACATGTTCTGAAATATATCTATAGTTTGTACAATGTTTGTGCTGTAGGTTAGACAAGTGTTGTATTTCGGTTTGATCTTGACAAAGATTATGATAAAGTCTAATGGTACTTCATTGGTGCAATCTTGGATTGTTTGGGATTTAGAGGGGAATTACTAGTCCTTATGGTAAGTGTGCCTTGAACTTGTAATGCCACAACAACACAAAGCAACTATAGACGCGCTTGGTAGATGCGCAAAATAGCGGGCGCGTCTATAGGCGTTGCTCTAGTAGAGAAATTACGGGCGCGTCTATAGGTGCGGCTAAACGCTCGTTTATTTGCGCGTAAATCACCGCGTCTATTTGCGCATTTGACCTGAGAAAAAACGGGCCCGTCTAACATCCCGTTTATTAGCACGTCTATTTGCGCATGTATTTGCGCGTTTATTTGCGCATTTACACTGAGACTCAGACGCGCATTTAGACGCGTAAATAGATGCGCTCCAAAGAATACAGAAAGTGAGATTTTGGTGTACATCATTGCTTTCCAAACATTGCCCATGATTACCAAAGCACATAATTTTTTGCAAGCCCACATATACAAGAATTAAGTGAAATGAGGAGAATGAGACAATATGTAAAATAGTTTTGCCAATATCAATTATGGGGCTACGGTTCAATCTCATCCTCAATGAGATCAACCCTTGCCAAACTATCTACTTCAAAATCCAAACAAGTGTTTAGATCTACAAATACATTCAACCCACTACTACTTGTGCCACTCATGTGCTCATCGAAATCAACATCTCCAATGGTAGGCACATCCTCATGGGTAATGCCGGCCTCAATATGTATATCTCCTATCTCATGCTCATCCTCCTCTCTTGTATCACGGTCATCATCACGTCCATGGCCATGATCATCCTCCATACGCTCCATATTAGTAAATGTACTATACATCACTTTGGAACATGGCATAATAGGTATGACATGCCACCATCTATTATTATCCACCATTGGTTGATAGACAACCTAATTCAAACACAAATACAATCATGTTACTTTTCTTGCATCAAATATTTAAAAGCGAGTATTTTTATGTGTGTGCACAGTACCTGTTCACATTGTTGCGGTAGTACTAGTGTGTCCTTCCTACTTTGCCAAAACTTTGTGGAGTCAATAGTTACAAAGCCACTTGCATGGCGTTTGATTGTTGCATTAGGGCCTCTTTCCACCACGTCCTTAAACCACTTTACATCCAAAACATACACAAAGAAGCGTCGAAAGTCAAGCATAATGATATCTTGGATTATGCCACAATAATCATCCATGGCTCCATTGGCTCCCTCAAAGCTAGCAATGATGCCACAATCTTGTGTGTTTCTCTTATCATCAATCCGTTGTGTTCGAAAATGCTTGCCCTCACACCATATAGCATTGAACATAGTGCACTACACCAAGAAAAAATCAATTAAATAAGCAATCTAAATTATAAAAAGCTCCTAACTTATGCATAACATTCTATATACCGACCTTGCTCATGCATCCCCTAGCATACTCCCATTCTTCCATTGTGATATGCATCCCCTCGTCTTTCTCTGCTTTCTCCATTTCATCAAGTAGCCAATCCACATGAATATCCTTTGGAAGTGCTCTTAGACGCTGAGGGTATGGCACACGAGATCCGTGGTGTGTACGAAAGAGGGCCCTTTCTTCTTGTCTTCTTGCCTTTGCATCCTCGTATCTTGTCACCCATCTTTTCATCACATCACTATTAAGCACGCAAAAGAGGTTGATACTATTACGCAACTCCGTGTCTATTACTTTGTTGCGTCCTTTTCCTTGAGGCACAATAGAGGTCATCCTTAGGTCTTCATCATCTCTCCATAGTCATGGGAGAGAGCTATCCACATCAACAAGAAACTCAGAAATATATACAAGTGACTCTTGTACCAACCACCAACCCTCGGCCATGCTACCTTCGGGTCTTGCATTTTGTCTCACGAAGCCCTTCAACGTCTTCATGAAGTGCTCGAGGAAGAACAACCATCGTGCATGTATAGTACCGCATATAGCAATCTCATCCACCAAATGTACTATGAGATGTAGTTGGCTTGTGAGAATAGAACGTGGAAATGTCTCCTCCACTAAACAAACCACCTCCACTGACATAACTCGAGCATTCTCAAGCGTGGTGGGATCTATTTCCTTTGAGCTCACACCTCACAAGCTCGCCCATCTTGTAAATACAATCTTTCATGTCCTTTAATGCACTACGTGAAATGCTAGTAGGTAGTATGAACTGAACCCACGAGGAGGTGGTTGATTAGTTGCTTATAGCTATTCACTCACAAATTTGAAAGGAAAAAGATATTATGCATATAAAATACTTACTTGGAGCATCTTGTGCCAATCATGAGATTTCAAGCCATATAATTGCTCTACACCTATTTTCTTGCTCTTTGTAAAGGCTCCCTTCAAACACCTCATGCATCCAGTGGGAGTACGAATTGTAGTAATAGCGCGCTTCACCATCGCCATCTCTAGCTTTGATAACATCCACGGTGCACGAGGTAAAAAAACACGCCCATTTGGTCTCTCTTGAGGCCAAGCTTCACGCATCCTCCCTGTGGTACGTAGATCCTCCCTTATGCCTGCCAAATCTCGTGTCCCATTCAAATGCTCCCAAATGGTAGATGCCACATTCTTGAAGATATGCATGGGATCGAGCAGGTGATTGATCTTGAGGTGGGACCAATATGATAAACGATAAAAGATGCAGTATCTAAACAAAATAAAGTGTTAGCGTGCAATCTTCACTTTCAACCAATATAGCCAACCTTTACTTCCAGCCAATAGTTACAAATCCTTACCGGCTCATGCCAAGTGGTGGAGGAGTCATGGAACCGTCCCAAATTCTCATCCAATCTTCCACGGTGAGTGATTGTGGGAGGACTTCATTCCAAGGGGCAACATATCTAGGATGATCAGGTGGGAGAAATCGATGGTGATTCTCATAGATGACCTTATTCAATGCGTCTGCCCATGAGGCAACTAGCAAAGGACCACAAACAGGACATGCATGGTAACCCGATGTAGTGAGACCTAAAACAATAGATGCAATTAAGAGTGGAAGGTGAGTTTAGGGTGCCACGTCCTTTGCCTATTCATAATTAAAAAATGCAATGCTTACCTGAACACTCGCCATAGCCTGGGAAGTCATGCATCGTCCACATCAAGACTGCTTTGCAGTTGAAGTCTCGTGACGAGGGAGGCCTACTCACATCATGCACCTCGATACCTCTCCAAAGTATCTCTAGCTCATCAATCAAAGGCTCCAAATAAACATCAGGGTTTTTGACTTTATGTTTCCCTGGAATTAGAAGGGACAGCATGACATGTCCTTTCTTAATAGCCATAGAGGGTGGAAGATTGTAATTCACCAATACCACTGGCCATACACTGTAAGACGTGCTTTTGAGACCAAATGGGTTCACACCGTCCATACCCAATCCAAGTCTCAAGCTCCTAGGTTCTTCCTTGAAGCTTGGCCATGTGTCTGCAATATGCTTCCACGCAGGAGAGTCCGTGGGAGTTCTCCACTTGCCATCGGTTGATCGATGGGAGGAATGCCATGACATGAGCTCTGCAATAGATTTGCACTTGAACATATGTTGGATGCGAGGGATTATGGGAAAATGTCGCAATACCTTACGAGGCACGTCCAAGGTTTTGAGATCTGCTCTATATCTTGGCTCTCCACAAGTAGGACACTCTCTTGCATCCTTATGTAGTCCACGAAACAAAACGCAATTGTTGACACATGCATGGATGCGCTTGTAATCTAATCCTCCAAGAGAGGTCACATGTTGCCTTGCCATATCTCTTGAGGTCGGTAATTTATTCTCCCTTGGAAGCATTTTACACAATAGCCTACACGTGAAGACCATAAATGAGGAAAAGCATTCGAGTAATTGACCCACTAGTGTAATTCACCATGTTTGCAAAATCAACTTTAAAGCTTACTTGAGTAATGCATTCAAACTTGCATTGCTCCATCCATAGATGGTTTGCAAGTTTAGTAACTCAAGGGAGCCACGTAGAACAGAGAATGTGCACCCCTCAAACAGTGGAGTCGATGCTGCGGTAAAAAGATCATCCTGCTCCATGCTATTATCCCTCCCTTGATGGACATATAAATCCCGCACAATAGCATCAAACACCTCCTCCTCCACGGCTTCATGAGGTAATGGTGGAGGGCTACTATTACCATCACTCCATGCATCCATAACGGTCCCTCCTGAAGATCCCATCTCATATCGCCGACGCTTCGCCTCCTCACGACGGGCATAGGGTAACATGTGCGGGTGTGGCACTGCATCCTGTATCAAATTAAAACGGGATCATAACTCAAACATATGAACATCCATAGGTATCTCAATCAACCTTAACTTACAAACCCTTACCCTGTTTACGGTCACATCCCATTCTCCATACTTTGAGATATGATTGAGCGTATCCTGCGTGCACGATACATGTTTCCTCGACATTGATCACACAGACATTTGATTTTTTGCTTGAACCACATTTCGCGATGGTGGATACGGAGGGATTCATCCTCACTAGAGCTGCTTGTTGAAGATGGAGACATTTTACAAACAAACAACCCACCAAATTTGCTCTTCTTCAAATGCTTAACTTAAACTCTGTGTTGCATCTATCGCCGCGTCTATAGTCGCGTCTAACGTCGCGTCTAACTGCGCATCTAAACGCGCATCTACTCTGTGTATTTAAACGCGCCCGTAGACGCGCTAATAGACGCGACTATAGACGCATCTACTCTGTGTATTCAGACGTGACTATAGATGCGCTAATAGACGCGACTATAGACGCTTTTAAACCTGCTTTTCAGCGCGCCGCTCGCTTTGCTTTTCTTTTCATTACTTAAACTTCGCGAGCGGCTTTCTTCCTTCTTTATTAGTAGTTCTATAGATTCAAAGCTTAAGAGAGAGCCTCCCATACACAGTTCCAAGCTTTCACTCAAGAGAAAGGGACCGTACCTACACTTGCTTCCAAACCTAAAGAAGAGGAGGAGTACGAACAAGGAGAAGAAACAAGTTTGGAAAAGAAAGATCCTTCCATACCTTTTTCCAAGTAAATCCTTTTGAAGTTGTTCTTGCTTGCTCTTTCTAGTTTTGTACTTTCTCGCATCCACGAAACGTAGGATCTAAGTATGAGCGACACGTTCTTTTGTCGGGGAAACATCCTTTTCGACTTTTTAGTATTCTCGCCTGTCGGAGCGCGTGTATAGGGGTGTCTGAGGGCGCGTCTAAACGCATGTCTATCTGCACGTCTGGCTTGTTACAGACACACACAGACGTGTATGTAGATGCTCACACAGATGCCCTATTAAATGGAGTTTTAAACGCACTGTTAGACGTGCTTTTAAACGCGCTGTTAGATGAATGTTTAGACGGACTGTTAGACGCGCTGTTAGATGCGCTTGTAAATGCACTGTTAGATGGATTTTTGGATGGACTGTTAGACGCGCTTTTACTTGAATAGTTAAACGCTCTGTTAGATGTGTTTATAGACGTGCAGATCAGACGGGTCTATAGACGCGCTCTGAGAGAGCCTCTTTTTTTTTCCCCTTTCTTCTCAGCTCCCAAAGTAATAGATTTGTTTTTCTATTTTCCAGTTCAACATGTGGCCAGGAAGTGCTTCTAGCTCACCTGATCCACGGGAATCGATTTGGAAGGATTTATATAATCTTTTAGGGCACCCTCCTAGTCCTGCCGAGTTATACGGGTACATGACGGGTACCCTTAACACTCCCCAGGAGTCGGCACTACAGACTCCGAGCCACCCCACACTGCCTGAGATCACCCCAGTGGAGCCTGCACAGCCATCTTACGCCCCGTCTTATGCCCCTTCCCCCGTACCATCTTATGCCCCTTCCCCCATGCCGTCTTATGTCCCTTCTACCATCCCGTCTTATGCCCCTTCCCCCATGCCGTCAGGAGGTCCTTTCATCTCGGCGAGCCGTCGACGTACTCCCCAGCCATCGAGACTCGGATCTCCAGCTACGAGTGGTCAGCGTAGTCCCGTGCAGTCCCCAGCTACGAGTGGCCAGCGTACGAGCTCGACATGATAGGGTAGCAGGCGTAGTAGTAGGGAGAGCGGTGGCGGATGCATGGCACAGTGCTTTGGGCCATGTGGCGATGAGGAGGAGGATGATTCCGATGATTTAGATGTGCCTCTGGGTGATGGTATGATTTATTATGACATCACTCAGACAGGAGGCATTCTGATGGATGCGCGGGGGAAGGACATCATGGCCTTCATGCACTCTGTAATTGCTAAAAATTACAGAGATTGCTTTATCCACTATAAAGACCATCCAAAGAGGTTGGCTGATGAGACCATCGCTCATGTTCGCTCTAGGTATCCTAACCCCCCCAATCGCCAGTTCACAGATTAATGGGGGAAGTCAAAAATTGTTACGATACTTAGCAATAAAAGATCTTCCCTTAAGAGGCAGGCACTAGCGGAGCTTGCTAGAGGCTTGAGGCAGGTCAACCTCCAAGGGGCTCGCCAGGTATTGGATAGGCCCCCCAGGTATTTGAAAGTAATTAAAAAATGCCAAAATTATAAGTAAAGATTTGATTTTTCATACATTGATATATGTTGTCCCTTGTTTACAGGCCTGTGCACAAGACAATGAGGAAGAGGAGGAAGGAGGCACAGAAGGGAGCGCAGAAGGGAGCGTGGAAGGGAGGGATGACCTAGAGAACATAGATTAGTCGTATAAGTAATGCTAGCTACTCTTTTTTGTACTTAAAGCCACTGGCTTGGCTTCGTGCCTCTTGTATATAGACTCCTCTTATTTTTTGTACTTGAAGCCACATGACATGGCTTAGCTTCCTTATTTTTTGTACTTGAAGCCACATGACGTGGCTTAGCTTTATGCTATATGTATATACAAGCACTTTTTTGAGCTTTCAATTTTATTGTGTTTTGGAGTTGTAATATTTTATTTGGAATTGTAATTAAAATGCGGTTGGCTGTAAGAATTGAATTACAGAATGTGGATATGGGATTCTTGTAACTATATAGCATACACAACATACACACTATTCTGTAAAATTTTTTAAAAAAAAGGCGCATCTATCAGTGCGTTTAAAAACGCGTTTATATTCACGTCTGTCTGTTCGTTTTGCATCTATACGCGCATCTATAAAAGCGTTTATAAGCGCGTCTATCTACGCGTCTTTGTGCACGTCTATACGCGCGTAAGTCTGATATATAGACGCGCAATTAGGCGCGGGTCTCCAGACGTGCAAATAGACGCGCAAATAGATGCGCCCGTAAGTTTTTATTTTAGTCCATGAAACACGTCTGTGCGCACGTCTATGGGTGCTTTGTCTTGTTGTGTGCCATAGTTGTTTGAATCGGGGAGTCATGGGGATATTTAATCTGGACTTGTCTAGTGCTCAAATTTTATAGCTGTGATAAGGGTTAACATATTGTGCACATTTGTGGGATAATGCGTATGCAAATTGGAATCGAACACATGATGTGTACTTGGTAATGCAGAGTAACGCTGATGAGGAGGTGATGAGGAGGTATTGGTGTATGAGGTGTTGTGACTTACTCTATCAGAGTGGAGGCATAAACTCCATTTTATTGAGTCCTCAGATCAATAAAGAAGTTTGGAGTAAGCGGAAAGTTTTTGGTATCAAAGGCGAAAGCTACATTATCTAATACCAAACTACATTATATTGCTATTGAAGAAGTAATCGAACATACCATTACCATTTTAAAAGAAGAAAATTAGAACTTGCAATTTTAAGAGGTCTTGACAAGCTCCACAATGAATTCAATGTATCTTCAAAATTATAAGCTATTATTTTTTAATACAAGACCAACATTGCAAAATTAATTAGACAAAGTAAGAAGTTTTTGGAGGGATGTAGACAAATTTAAAAAGTATGTCTAAGACTAGTATACTATAGTACTAGTAATTTTTGTAATAGTATACTTTAACGTTTAATGAAGAAACAATTTGTAATGATTGTATTCTCTATATAATATAGAAACTTAGTATTAGTGATTGCTAAAAGAAAATCATATTGCTAGAGGTAATGGCTTTGAAAGTATTATTACACAATATAAGACATGATCTTGAGGTAATAATTGAGCTATGATCTTGAGCTAAGGCTAGTAAAAATAACTAGAAAAGCAAATGGTGAGTAATTTGTTTTGACTTTGTGACACCTAGCATGCATTCTTGAGCTAAGGCTAGTAAAAATAACTAGAAAAGCAAATGGTGAGTAATTTGTTTTGACTTTGTGACACCTAGCATGCATGCATGTCAGATTCATTTAGCGCTAAGGAGTGGTCTCACAGATCCTTTGCCAACGGTACGAAGGTACACATGATGTCAAGCTCATCTGACTTCATTGGTCTCCTAACTCACGGTGCTAAACTGTGTATTTCATTAGAGCTGTGCTCTAGTCTGAATATTGCTGGTGATGCGCGGTTACACGCTGCCATGCTCACACACTGTATACAGCTTTTAGTTGGAGATTAGTGTATAAATTAAAGTGTGGTGCGATGCACACTTTGGGAGACAGTAGTGGCGTTACTCTTTTTGACTATAAGCGCTACGATAAATGATTGCCTGATCAAAAGCACATGCTGCATGCCTATCAGAAATGACACGAGCCTCAGAGATGGTAGTGGTGTGATTTGGATCCAACAAGTTGGAGGGAGGCGTGCCCATATCAATCCGTTCATGGACGAGTTGCGTGTTGGCGGGGGAAACCTACCTGTGAGTATAAATTGGAGCGAAGCGAATTACCGGTAGCCTTCAACCTAACAAGTGTAGAGGTTGTTATCCATAAACACGACAATGGCTCGCAAGCAAGCTGTGATTCTGGTCCTTCTGGTGTTGGGGGCGCTCATCAACTGTCATGCAGCCGACAAGGCGGACAAGAAAGAAGCCAGCAAGGAGGAGAAGGCCATTTCCTCGGATGCTAACACGCAAGCTGAGGAAGGCTATGGTGGCTATGGGAGTTATGGCGGACGTGGAGGCAACTATGGCAGACACAGAGGTCATGGAGCTAGCTCTCGCACTCACACCCAAGCCGAGGAAGGGTATGGGGGCTATGGTGAACGTGGAGGCTATGGTGGACACGGAGGTCATGGAGCTACCTCTCGCCCCCAAGCAGAGGAAGGCTATGGAAACTACTATATATCACAAGGAACTTCTAGCCGTTCACTATATAGGGAAAACCTCACAAACTAGGAAAAAGGAGGAAATCTTGTCTCGAATTCTTTTCTAGTTAATATAATTAGTCTGGCTGGGATCAAAATTTCCACAGTTAGTGGTGTAAAATTCGTTACTCCTACAGCTGGGTGTAGTTTTGCAGCACCTTCCATGTGCAATTCTTTGCTTCTGCGCCTCTAATCTACATATCTTCTACTCATAATTCTCCGTCTGTGGCTGCAAAACTTCTAAGTTTTTGTGCCTTTAGCCTACAGTTCCTGCGCATCTTTTAGATTCCTGTGCCTTCAGCCTGCAGTTTTTGTGCATCTTCTAGGTTCCTGCGCGTCTTCTGTGCAGCACCACGCATCTTCTAGTTGATTGCGCCTGCAAATCTGCTCTTGCACATCTCCAAAACTGCAACACCCGCATGCCCCCTAATTACAGCTAGTGCATTTGCGCGTTGCAAACAGATCGCGAATGTTTTCTGAGTTCATGTGTCTTCTGGTGCATCTACGCATCATGGACAGATCATGACTGTTTTCCTAGGTTCGCGTCTTCAGGTGCACCTGCGCGTTGTGGACAGACTTTTTGGGCTTTTGCAAAATATCTCGCACCCCTATCCTCTTCTTCTTCTTCTCTTCTCCTCTCTTTCTATTAAGGAGTGGGAATTGAATCCAAGACCTCCCTGTTCACAAAAGGAAGACTTACTAATGGGCCAGCAAATAGGAAGTGTTGAGAGTGTAATGATATTGCTTACATGGTGAAATCTCATGAACTGTAACTCTCTAACCGTAGGGAGTTTCCTCTTATTGTAAAAAGCAAAAGTACTTCATTTCATGTGCTCTATTCTTATCTGATACTAGATAGATTCTGAACTTCTTCAAGTTCACTCCTTGGACGCACACCACACAAGGAGGGTGGATATTTATGTCACTTCTCGATGAGTGCAAGGATTTGGTGCTCGGTCCTCCGCTCATTATAGCTACCAATTGGCAAGATCTCTTTCTTGATCTTCATGTTGATCTTCAATAACTGATTGTACAATGCATTGTGCAAAGAGACGATGGGTGGGATGATACACCATGGATGATTCAAGGTGAAGAACTAGTGATACACTAGGAGGACTTTGATTTCAATTCTACTCATTGTGCGGTGATCCAGCTACCTGCTGCATCATAGGTAATTAAAAGGGTGACATTCTTCGAAGGGTGGGATGCTCCCCAAGCTTGGGGGGAGATTTGGCGCATCTACTTATTAATTCCTGTGGATAAGCTCGTCTTGAATGATTTCTTCTCGAAAATATGTTTTGTGTAAGCATGGAACATCGGGTTCTTTGCAATCGCCATGCAACTCTGATTGTCACATGATGACTGCGTAGGCTTATTCTACACTACACCCATGTCCCCCAAAATCCTGCTCAACCACACTGCCTCGCAAGAAGCAAAGCATGTAGATTTGTACTTGGCCTCGGTAGAAGAAAGTGCAACTATGGGTTGCTTCTTGCTGACCCATGACACAACTTTAGATCCGAGTGAGAAACAATAACCTATCATCGATCTCCTGCTGTCCATGTCTCCTGCCCAATTCGAGTCACAGAATTCGGTCAAGATGTTGCCCTTGGTATAGGTGATGCCATAATCAAGTGTGCCTTTGATGTATTTCAGCACCTGCATCCCTGCCCTCCAACGGTTCTCCCGGGGCTTATTGGAAAACCTGCTCAGTACACCAGTCGCAAAACTGATGTCCGGCCGTGTGTTGCACAGGTAAATCAAGCTGCCCACAAGCCTTCTGTACTTTGCTTCGTCCACCAGTGGTGATGAATCCTCGTTTGAGAGCTTCGCATCAACCTCCATAGGGGTACCAATTGTCTTGCACTCAGCCATGCCAAATGCCCTCAATATCTCTCCAACATACTTTAGCTGTGAAATGAAGATTTGTTTCGGCTCCTACCAAACTTCAATCCCCAAATAGAAATGCATCAGTTCAAGGTCTGTCATTTCAAACTCTCTTCCTAGCAATGCTTCGTCTACGAGATCTTCTCTTCATGGTTCCCTATTATGACAAGGTCGTCCACATAAAGGACCACGATCATACACCTGCTTCCTTCTCTGAAATATTACAAATTTACATCAGATGGGCTCCTCCTGAACCCGTTTTGTAGAAAGTAGGCATCAATTCATTGGTACCATGCTCGTGGGGCCTGTTTCAGTCCATAAAGTGCCTTCTTCAGTTTGCAGACTTTACCTTCTGAACCGGGGATCTCAAAACCTGGTGGTTATTCCACGTATACCTTCTCCTTGAGATCTCTATTCAGAAAGGTGGATTTCACATCCATTTAAAACATGGGCTAACTTCCCTGGGCAGCTAAAGCCAAAACACTGCGAATTGTGGTTAGTTGAGCTATGGGAGCAAAAGTATCTTGATAATCAAAACCATGTACCTGTGCAAATCCTTTTGCCATGAGCCAAGCCTTGTACTTATCCAATGTGCCGTCGAACTTGTACTTGGTCTTGTATACCCACTTGGTTCCGATTACCCTTGCGTTTCGGTGGTCGATCCATAAGGTCCCAAGTGTTTTTCTTCATTATGGAGCCATACTCCGACTGCATAGCCTCCATCCACCTATCATTCGCCCTGCCCTATGCCTCTTGAAGACACTTGGGTTCATTAGCACGGATCACTTCTGTCATCAAAGCATAGTTGACCAAGTATTCTTGCGCCCTTCTTTGCTCCTCTAATCTCTTGGACCGGCGGTGTTTGGATGGTTCCTCCTCAATGGCTGGAGGTTCTTTGCCATCCAAAAGCTGCTTTACCCACTTCAGGAATGGCCGTTGCTGTTGTGGTTCTACAGGCTCTTCTTCATCTTCTTTGTCTTGAATCCTCCCAAGCACCGTTGGGGGAGTTCGGTCTGCTACTGGTGGCTGTACTAGATGGATATCCTGTTCCTGGTTGTCTAGGAAGGAAGCATCTTCCTCCAATTGATGCGGCTATTCTGAGAAGACCACATCACGACTTACAATTACCTTCTTAGTAACAGGGTCATCGAAACAGTAACGCTTCGCCTCTTCAATGTAGCCCAAGAAAATACACTTTTGACTCTTCGGTTCCCATTTGGTCCTGGTAGCATCAGGGACATGCACAAAAAAGTCACATCCAAAAACTCTGAAATGTGTAGCTTAAGGTTTCTTACCAGAAAAGGCTTGCAGTGGAGTCATCCCGTTCATAGCCTTCGTGTAGCTACGATTCAAGATGTAAACTGCAGTGTTACATGCTTCAGCCCAAAAAGTCTTTGGCAAATCTTTCCCTTTCATCATACTCCGGCCCATTTCGCAGATGATGCGCATCTTGCGTTGTGCTACTCCATTTTGCTGTGATGTATGTGGCGGGGGTTTCTGCCTCTTGATTTTGTGACTTTTGCAGTAACTTTCGAATTCAGTTGATGTGAACTCTCCATCTCTATCTTATCTCAACTTCTTCACCTTCCTCCCTGTTTCTTTCTCGATCATTACATGCCATTCCTTGAACCTACTAAAAGCCTCGTCTTTAGTCTTCAGGAAGTATATCCATATCCTTCTACTGTAGTCATCGATTAGCATCATGAAGTAGTAGGAACCACCCAAAGCCTCCATCTCCATCTTTTCGCAGAGGTCCGTGTGAACGAGCTCTAGAGGAGCCTTTGCCCTACTGGCCTCTTTTGGAAAGGGATGCTGATGCTGCTTGCCCATCATGCAAGCTTCACATACATTGGGTAGATCTGAAATTTCTGGTAGATCTGCAATCATTCCACTTTTATGCATCTCCTTCAAAGAACTAAGGTTTATAAGATGACCAAACCTCTCATGCCACAACTTAGTGTCCTTCACATCTGCTCGAGCACTGAAAGCTGAGAGTTAGTAAATGTTGTTGCGCCGTGTACCTTTACCAATGACCTTTCCTTGAAGATCCAGGATCTGTGCACCATTCTTATCGAATTGATCTTTGAGGTCCCGATCCGTGATCATAGAAATGGACAACAAGTTCCTCTTGATATCTGGCACATAAAGATCATCGGACAATTGTTTTACAACTCCATCAGACTTGAGAGCAATCGTACCTTTTCCTTTTGCTAGACATTTTGCATCATTGCCAACTGCTACCAGGATGTCATTCCCTATCGACTGTAGAGAGCTATACCAATCCTTTTGACTGGTCATGTGGCGCGATGCACCACTGTCAATGATCCAAGGTTGATCTGCAGGTACATGAACTACCTCCGTGCAAATCTCCTCAATTGCAACAAACAACTCTACTAGTACTGCCTGCGCGCTATTGCTGGACTCTTTCTTTACTCCGTTCTTCTCATCTGCAATCTTCTTTCGGCACTCATTCTGCTTGTGCCCTGCCTTGTTGCAATAGAAGCACTTGATCTTCTTCTTTCTCTTTTTATCATCAGAAGAAGATGGGTTACCAGAGTCCTTACCCTTACCTTTCTCCAGTCCAGAAAGCCAAATCTTCTCCAATCGTCGTCTTTTGATGCATCTCCTCCTCTAGAAGCATCGCACTGAAATCCTCAAAGTTGAGGGATGGATTTTTGTTGGGCGTATTCAGTGCCATAACAAGACCTCGGGGGGGTCACTCATCATATGTAACCCTATCACGTGAGTTCAACAGAAGGATTTTTTTAATTTCCAAAATTTACAGAAATAAATATACATAATGGACTATTTAAAATAGTTTTGAAAAAAATTTACAGATTTGTATAGAAAAGGGGTACATTTTATTAATGAAAAATTTACAGATAAGGGATTTTAGAAATAGGCCTTGAACGCACGTGATATAGAGGGTTTATACATAGTGACCTCCCCGAGAACAAGACCATCGTACTTTGGTGGGAGAGTCCGTATGCACCTTCGTGCTAGATTCTCGCTGGTGATGGTGATGCCAATCGCAATCATCTGATCGTGTAGATTCTTCACCCTGGTGATGAACTTCTCTACCGCTTTAGATAGACAACTTCTCGTTCACGAGTTGAGTCTCTAGATTTTGAATCCACGTCTGATTCGTGGTCTCGTACTATTTTTTCAAGACCGTCCATGCCTCCTCCGCTGGTGACATGTTGAATTAACGCCATGACAGAATCACTAACATTGCAAACAATAGAACACATCGCATCTGCATTTCTTCTTGTCCATGTGAGAATCTCATTCATAGTTGGTACTATCTGTTGTTCTGTATTGGCTGGATTCGATCTCGCAACCGGCCTCATGTCCACCCCAATAGTAGTGTCCCAAAGCTCTTATGCACTTAGGATGATCTTCATCTTGAACTTCCATAGTGGATAGTTAGAGCCATCCAACTTTCCGCTTTTGATGAATGGTGGGATTCACAGTCTTGTGGGCTGGGCCATCTCTCACAATCTGCTCGCAAACAGAAACACACTACCAGGGCATGACCATGTGCCACCCTTCCACATAAGAGGACCCATAAGGTGTTTTGTACATAATCCATGGTAGTAATAATATAAAATGTTAAGGTGGCATGGTTCCTCCATGTACCACCCCTCCACCTAGACGGTCCCATGCCTACATTTAGTGAGACATGGACCAAGGACCATAGAAGAAGTAATATAAAATAGGTGGAGATGGATATTGTATTGGATTATTCCCTCCATGTAGGATAGGCCCATGTGGGGGGGGGTGTAGACAGTCCAAGAATGCAAGTTAAATAATGGGGAAAGTAGGATGAGGTGGCAAGATGCCTTGTGCCAACCCTCCACTTGTCCTCCTTCGTTCATTGTTCATGGGCGAGGATGACCAAACATCCAATATATATACAACGACATCTCTACAGGAGCGGGCACATGCTCTTCTTCAAATCTTCATTCCTAGCGGTGCATGGTATGCTTCTCTTTCCATCTCATCTCAAACTTAATCTCTACTCTTTTTGAAACATTCTACATGATTGGGTATAGCTTGTGCGATATTGTGGCAAAAGTTGTGAAGTTGTGACTCAGTAGGTGCACCAAATGCTTTTGATTTAATAGTACATTGGACATGCTTGTTCTTCTGCTCGTGCTTGCTAGCACTGTGTCATTAGAGTGATGCCACTTTTTGCATCTTTTTTGCATGATTCTGTAGCTTTCACGTGCGGATCAATCGTGGTGAGTTGCATGGCTTGGCGCCACACGAGATGTGTCATTAGAGTGATGCCACTACCTCTACCATTCCTCCTAATAGAATGTGGATTGAATATTTTTCATAAACACTTCGTTCTTGCATCCTTTATGCATGATTCTATAGCTTTCATGCGCGGATCAGTCGTGGTGAGTTGCAGGGCTTGGCACCACACGAGCATGCAATTAGATTATATATTCTTATGCATATATGTGATGCACGAGGGGGTTATCGATTAGTTCCTAAGGTGCATGTGCGTGTATTGCAGTGCTAGAGCTCCCTAAGGTGCATGTGCGTGTATTGCATTGCCAAAGCTAGCTGTCCGTGGAGGTTTGTTGCTTTTCCATGGACACAGCTCCAAAGTTCAAGCGGACCTTAGCGAAAAACATTTTGCTCTAGTTTCGAGGTGAGGCCTATATACTTTGACACAACTCTTGATAGCTTTGGTATGTGCGTACGCATGTCCTTCTTCTAAAGTGATTACTATGATATAAATCGTTCAAGTTTTCCAAGGTGAAACTCCTTGTTGTGAGTTTATTTAGCATATATTTGTGACTTTTTAGCTCTTGAGTTACTCGCATGTAGCTTGTGATTTTGTTCATAGCTTTCATTTTATCGATCTTTGCCTTAGGTGGAACCACCTTATGAGTTACTTGCATGAAAAATCATGGACCATTTGTGAGTATTTGGAAGATGGAACCAACCCCTATCTAGATCATGTGGCTCGCATATGATTTGCTATCCATGAATACGTACCTTTCCCTTTTCTATTGAGGCTAATATGATTTGCCTTGTTGAATATGTACCTTTCCCTTTTCTATTAAGGCTAATATGATATTGATGGGATTTTGTAAGAAAGGAAGTAATATGTACCTTTCACTTTTCTATTGACCCTACTATGTGTTTTTATTTTATATGTTTTCTATCTTTTAGAGTTCTAATGCTATCTCAATAGTTGCTTTACTTTGTTGCATGAATCGACTCATAGGGCCTCAGAATCCTATCTTACGTACGAGAGCTTGAATTTGTTTGGGAGCTTGGAATTCATATCATTCGACAGTATTATCCAAGTCGGTTGTTCTGATTTTTTTAAACAATATTGCAAGACTTGTAATATAATATGTGCTAATATGATATCTAGGATATTTTGTAAGAAAAGAAGAAAAAGTTGTACTTTAATATATTATGCTATGCACTTATGCTATGCTAGACATGTATCTATGGCCCTATGTGTGGGAGCTAAGTACTAGTAGTGACAAAATCTCATGGGTATAGTCCTTATTTATCCATGGAGTCATTGCTAGGGTCCACTCTTGCATGGCCTACAATGGCTTACCTATGGTTTTACCATGGGTGAGGTTGCTTTGATGATATCTATTGGGAGGCCGTCGTCTATATGATTGGCACTAGTTGCCCATACTTAGGACCCTAGTATGTGTTTTTTTTAAATATGTTTTCTATCTTTTAGAGTTCTCATTTTCATTAGGCAATTGTAGAACCCCTTGCAAGCAGTCTTTGAATTGTAATAAAGAAAAAGATGCTACGCTTATTTGTTGATTATTATATATTGATCTAATTTTTTTGTGGTATTGGGAAACTTCTAATGTAATTCGTGTACCTTTAAAATGCCTTGTGGAATATGCACCTTTCCCTTTTCTATTGTGGCTAATATGATATTGATGAGATTTTGTAAGAAAGGAAGTAATTGTTGTACTTTACATTGATTTTGAATGATCTTGTGGATGGATTTTTAGATATACTAAAGGTAGACACTTATGCCTTGTATAATATGGACCTTTTCCTTTTCTATGTACTTATGCTATGCTTATATTTTGTATTTATGTTTCATAACATTAGTTCTTATGGTATGCACGTATCATGCATGTATGGTATTTTATGATATGCTATGCACTTATGGTATTCTATTGTAGTTAATATGATATTGATGAGATTTTGTAAGAAAGGAAGTAATTGTTGTACTTTACATTGATTTAGAATGATCTCATGGATAGATGTTTAGATATACTAAAGGTAGACACTAACATCTTGTATAACATGGACCTTTTCCTTTTCTATGTACTTATGCTATGCTTATGTTTTGTATTTATGTTTTATAACATTAGTTCTTATGGTATGGACGTATCATGCATGTATGGTATGTTATGATATGCTATGCTAGACACATATCTATGGCCCTATGTGTGGGAGCTAAGTACCAGTAGTGACAAAATCTCATGGGTATAGTCCTTCTTTATCCATGGAGTCGTTGCTAGGGTCCACTCTTGCATGGCCTACAACGGGTTACCCACGGTTATACCATGGGTGAGGTTGCTTTGATGATATTTGTTGGGAGGCCATTTATATGACTAGCACTAGTTGCCCATACTTAGGACCCTACTATGTGTTTTTATTTTATATGTTTTCTATCTTTTAGAGTTCACATTTTCATTAGATATTTTTAGAACCCCTTGCAACAAGTAGCCTTTGAATTGTAATCAAGAAAAAGATGCTACGCTTATATGTTGATTATTATATATTGATCTTATTTTTTTTGGAGTATTGGGAGACCTCTAATGTAATTCGTGTATATATGCACCTTCCGTTTTCTATTGCAATTCATATGATATTGATGATATTTTGTAAGAAAGGAAGTAATTGTTGTACTTTACATTGATTTTGAATGATGTTGTGGATGGATGTTAAGATATACTAAAGGTAGACACTCATGCCTTGTATAATAGGGACCTTTTTCGTTTTTTAGGTACTTATGCTATGCTTATGTTTTGTATTTATGTTTCATAACATTATCTATGGCCCTATGTGTGGGAGCTAAGTACTAGTAGTGACAAAATCTCACAGGTATAGTCCTTCTTTATCCATGGAGTGGTGTTAGGGTCCACTCTTGCATGGATTGCAGCAGCTTACCTACGGCTTTACCATGGGTGAGGTTGCTTAGTGTGGGAGCTAAGTAACCAAAAGTGATAAAATCTTATGATTATAGTCCTTCTTTATCCATGGAGTCATTGCTAGGGTCTACTCTTGTTAGAGCTATATATAGCTTGCCCTAACTTGAACTAGGTCTCACCTATATATATGTAACTAGTGATCAATATGAATCAGTCTTTGGGAGTCTACTTGGTGTGTCTATCATCTCTTCTTCTTCTCTCTCAACATGGTATCAGAGCTACAAAGGTGTTGCTATTGTATGCTCATTGTAATGAAGAAAGACAAGCAGTATTAGTTGTTAATTTGATTACATAGTGCTTTCAATATCTCATTCCTTATTTTCTCTTGTCAATTTTGACATGTCTAACTTGAGGTCTTCTGGTGCAAATTTGAGAAAGTTATCAGTGGCTCTCATCGTGCTCTTCATTCTGAGCACTTAAACGCCCTAATCGGACTTCGGAGTAGAAAGTTACGTCAGTTTTCGTGACGACTACTTTTTTTTCTTGGTTTTGTGATCAAGGCATGCTCGTATTGCTTTTTGCCAAGAATCTCGTGGCTTCGTGATAAACGTATTGGTAACCTCTTTACATTTGAAAGTACCAAAAAACTGAAAAGACGAGCATCTGAGATTACAAAGAACATCCAAAAGTCACCAAGAAAATGGGCATCCACGAATGGTGATCAGGTCCAAACAAGTACTCAACAGTAATGCATATGTGCCATGTCCAAATCAGTACTTAATAAATAATCCATATGTGCCATGTCCAAACAAGTACTCAAGAAGTAATCCATATGTATTCATCTGAAAGACGTTGAACCTTGCCATGTGCAAATGAGTATGTAATATGACCATGTCAAAATGAGTACTCAATAAGTAATCCATATGTGTCCATCATGAAAGCCAAATAAATATGTGTCACATCCAAAGGAGGACTTAGTAATAATCCATGTACCACATCCAGACGAGTAAATATGTCTCACATCCAAATGAGGAGTGAGTAATAATCCATGTACCATGTCCACATAAGCACTCAAGTAGTTAGCCATATGCCACGTCCAAATAAGTACTCAAGTAATTATTCATATGTGTTCATAAATATTGTCACGTGAAAGACATTGAACCTTGCCATGTTTAGACGAGTATGTAATAAGTAATCCATAGATGCCACGGCCAAACCAGTACTCATTAAGTCAGCCATAGGTGTTCATCATGAAAGACATATAACTATACCTCACCACATAAAGGGCAAATTAAATAAAAGTATGCCTTGCTTGAACCAATACATAAGTCATCAATAAGTTAATCGACAAAGAAGGAAGAAATCATTGGTCTAGCAAGACCTTGCATGCACTCATAAATATAGATGACTATGAAAAACAAAGTAGATGTACTCATCCTCTAGGTATCGAATGTGCATTTAATCTGTTTGGTTGTATCTAGGCATCTGTGCAAACCTGCATGTACTCGGAGAAACAACTGAGTGATGAAACAGAATATATGAGCTCACCTTGAAAATAAACGAGTGCCTTGAAAAGGACAAGAAAATATGTGAGAAGCACCTTTGCATATGTGAAGTAACATATCCAAGGAGTAATAATATCAAAGTTAAATAGAAAAACATTGAAAGAGAACATGTTAGAACGTTAATAACATAAAACATTCGGCAAGTCCTTTTCTTTCATAGGATGCACCGACTTTTGAAAGTGAAGCTAGTGTTGAATACATGACGAGCAAGTCAAGCAAGATGTTAGTTTATAAGAGAGAAAAAAACATTAGATCGACATTTTCTTTTGCATATCAAGCATACCTACATGATATTTAGCCTACTCCAGATCAAATACAATGGATGGCCTATAAGCATGCTTGATTAACAAAGATGAAAGAGAACCTGCTTTCAAAATCATAAGATAATCGAAAGTAACTCTCACCTTCAAAATAACATAAAACATTTAGGAAATAAAAAGTAAATGATAAGATAATTGAAGAAAATCTAGCCTTCAAAACAATACAAAACATTTTGGAAGCTCCTTTGAATCAATCCACTCATGCTGAAAGTAAGGCTTGATATAGAATATTTGGAAAGTCTCTTTAACCGAGATTTATGGAAACTTGAAGCTGTAGCTAAACTTGCTAGCAAAACATAATAATACATGTATTATCATTGTGAATAAAGCACCAAGCATATGAATGTAGTGGAATACAAATAATATAACCTTTCAAGTAGAATATCAAGAACAAGGCATTGTACTGAACTACGATGATATCATGGTTCCCAATCATGTACAACATTAAAGAAAGTTGGGTAATAGGCAAAGAAAAGCTCCATCACATAGATGTATGTCATAGTGATTGCTAAAAAACAATCAAGTTTTGTGAGGCACCCGAGTATAAATATTGACAGAGCTCTTTGGTTGAAGGACGCTCTATGAATGTTGAGTAGCAAAGCACTTACACAAAGACTTAGCAAGCGATGAACTAAATAAGAAACTGGTCAATAAAGGATGCACTAAATAAAATATGTGAAGCATCATTGTCTTTGACTTTTGCAAAAGTAGCATGAAACCACAAGTGATGAAGCACTAAACTCTTGTTTTCACTGATGACCTTAGAGAAATCAAAAATTGCTTTCATATGATAGATAACCTTTTGTCCAAGTGATTTTCTCAATCAACTTTCTGGTCTATTGAACTCATATAATTATCTGTGCAAAAGCATGTAGTGATGAAGCACTAAACTCTTGTTTTCACTGATGACCTTAGAGAAATCAAAAATTGCTTTCATATGATAGATAACCTTTTGTCCAAGTGATTTTCTCAATCAACTTTCTGGTCTATTGAACTCATATAATTATCTGTGCAAAAGCATGTAGATTGGGCTACTTTACCCTTAACGACAAGATTGAGACTCTACTTGGCATCGATTAGATAAGATCTTGATCCCTAAAGATTGACTACGCTTACAACAATGACCTTGGATTGAGACTCTACTTGGCACGATTAGATAAGATCTTGATTGCTAAAGATTGACTATGCTTACAACAACGAACCTACGCTCTTGGTTTTTATGGATATGACCGATGGGTGTTGGGTCTCCTCTTCATCTAAAATTTATGGAGTCCTATAGCTAAAGAAGTTTGCTTTATGTGATTGATCATATATATTCCTTCATGTGGGAATGTAAAAGCATGATATGCCAGTGTGTTAAATCCAAGGGAGCACAAATACTGAGTGCAAGATGGTGTGATCAACTAGTGCAGACTGAAAGCGGGAGGGCGACACCATATCAGGAAGCTTCTTATCATTAAGTATATATATATATATATATATATATATATATTGCTTTTTCTTTTGCTTCAAATATTGTTGATTCTATGAAAGTATGAACCTTTTCCATCCTCATGTCCTAGATCAATTCTTCTTTGTTATGAGTGTTCATCTTCCTATCAAAACACTCTTCTACCAGTTTATTGATAGTAGGCAGCAAAAAGAAATAATCATAATTTTCTTACCTAAAATCCGAATATAGTGATCCAACCAGCCAAAATAACCGGTGCATACTCTTTGAACAAGCTAGTGTGGGCCGTTTTCATCAATCATGACCATAACACTTATTTGCGATGCATCTTTCATAACTTTTGCATATCAACTCAAAACCTAACAATCAAGTAGTTGAAACGATAAAAAAGAATGTTTTGTAAATGATCGTGTTATCAGATTAACAAAAACATATCGCTTTCTCCTCACAGTCATGCTAGAGCATAGCCAGGCTCTGATACCATGTTGAGAGGAAGAGAAAGAGGAGAGAGACAAACACAAGAGTTGTGTTCAGAGGAAGAGAAAGATAGAGACTGACACAAGAGTTGCTCCCAAGAAAGTGATTCTATTCATAGATCATAGGCATATATATAGTTGAGGACTAGGTTGAGTTAGGGCAAGCTATATATAGCTCTAACAAGATGAGAGTGCTGAAGACTTATCAAGTGTGGGAAATTGGAAAGGACGTATCATATCCTTTTTTGCTATCCAACAAGGTGGGGAGTTTATGCTTTTTTTGTGTGCAAAATATTATAGGCAACGGATCACAATTAAAGAGGGGATTGAGACTTTACTAATAGATGATGTGACTGGAATGAGTATCTTGCAAAGAAACCGCATTCCAATCCACATGAATATTCTTTGGAAGTGCTCTTAGATACTGAGGGTATGGCACATGAGATCCGTGGTGTGTATGAAAGAGGGCCCTTTCTTCTTGTCTTCTTGCCTTTGCATCCTTGTACCTTGTCACCCATCTTTTCATCACATCACTATTAAGCACGTAAAAGAGGTTGATACTATTATGCAACTCCGTGTCTATTACTTTGTTGTGTCCTTTCCCTTGAGGCACAATAGAGGTCATCCTTAGGTCTTTATCATCTCTCCATAGCCGTGGGAGAGAGCTATCCACATCAACAAGAAACTCAGAAATATATACAAGTGACTCTTGCACCAACCAACCCTCGGCCATGCTACCTTCGGGTCTTGCATTTTGTCTCACGAAGCCCTTCAAGGTCTTCATGAAGTGCTCGAGGAAGAACAACCATCATGCATGTATAGTACTGCATATAGCAATCTCATCCACCAAATGCACTATAAGATGTAGTTGGCTTGTGAGAATAGAACGTGGAAATATCTCCTCCACTAAACAAACCACCTCCACTGACATAACTCGAGCATTCTCAAGCGTGGTGGGATCTATTTCCTTTCAGCTCACATATCTAGAAATGAAAAAGTATAGCATATTAGCAATATGCATTCAAACTTGCATGGAGCATTGATACGCATCATATTTTGTATCATGTAAAGTACCTCACAAGCTCGCCCATCTTGTAAATACAATCTTCCATGTCCTTTGATGCACTACGTGAAATGCTAGTAGGTAGTATGAACTGAACCCACGAGGAGGTGGTTGATTAGTTGCTTATAATTATTCACTCACAAATTTGAAAGGAAAAAGATATTATGCACATAAAATACTTACTTGGAGCATCTTGTGCCAATCATGAGATTTCAAGCCATATAATTGCTCTACACCTCTTTTCTTGCTCTTTGTAAAGGCTCCCTTCAAACACCTCATGCATCCAGTGTAAGTACGAATTGTAGTAATAGCGCGCTTCACCGTCGCCATCTCTAGCTTTGATAACATCCACAGTGCACGAGGTAAAAAAACACGCCCATTTGGTCTCTCTTGTCGCCAAGCTTCGTGCATCCTCCCTGTGGTACGTAGATCCTCCCTTATGCCTACGGAATCTCGTGTCCCATTCAAATGCTCCCAAATGGTAGATGCCACATTCTTGAAGATATGCATGGGATCAAGCAGGTGATTGATCTTGAGGTGGGACCAATATGGTAAACGATAAAAGATGGAGTATCTAAACAAAATAAAGTGTTAGCGGGCAATCTTTATTTCTAGCCAATATAGCACACAATAGTTACAAACCCTTACCAGCTCATGCCAAGTGGTGGAGGAGTCATGGAACCATCCCAAATTCTCATCCAATCTCCCGTGGTGAGTGATTGTGGGAGGACTTCATTCCAAGGGGCAACATATCTAGGATGATCAGGTGGGAGAAATCGATGGTGATTCTCATAGATGACCTTATTCAATGCGTCTGCACATGAGGCAACTAGTGAAGGACCACAAACAGGACATGCATGGTAACCCGATGTAGTGAGACCTGAACAATAGATGCAATTAAGAGTTGAAGGTGGATTTAGGGTGCCACATCCTTTGCCTATTCATAATTAGAAGTGCAATGCTTACCTGAACACTTGCCATAGCCTGGGAAGTCATGCATCATCCACATCAAGACTACTTTGTAGTTGAAGTCTCGTGACGAGGGAGGCCTACTCACATCACGCACCTCAATACCTCTCCAAAGTATCTCTAGCTCATCAATCAAAGGCTCCAAATAAACATCAGAGTTTTTGACTTTATGTTTCCCTGGAATTAGAAGGGACAGCATAACATGTCCTTTCTTAATAGCCATAGAGGGTGGAAGATTATAATTCACCAATATCACTAGCCATACACTGTAAGACGTGCTTTTGAGACCAAATGGGTTCACACCGTCCATACCCAATCCAAGTCTCAAGCTTCTAGGTTCTTCCTTGAAGCTTGGCCATGTGTCTTTAATATGCTTCCACATGGGAGAGTCCGTGAGAGTTCTCCACTTGCCATCAGTTGATCGATGGGAGGAATGCCATGACATGAGCTCTGCAATAGATTTGCACTTGAACATATGTTGGATGCGAGGGATTATGGGAAAATGTCGCAGAACCTTACGAGGCACGTCCAAAGTTTTGAGATCTGCTCTAGATCTTGCCTCTCCACAAGTAGGACACTCTCTTGCATCCTTATGTAGTCCACGAAACAAAACACAATCATTGACACATGCATGGATGCGCTTGTAATCTAATCCTTCAAGAGAGTTCACATGTTGCCTTGCCATATCTCTTGAGGTCGGTAATTTATTCTCCCTTGGAAGCATTTTACATATAATAGCCTGCACGTGAAGACCATAAATGAGGAAAAGCATTCGAGTAATTGACCCACTAGCATAATTCACCATGTTTGCAAAATAGACTTTAAAGCTTACTTGAGTAATGCATTCAAACTTGCATTGCTCCATCCATAGATGGTTTGCAAGTTTAGTAACTCAAGGGAGGCACGTAGAATAGAGAATGTGCACCCCTCAAACAATGGAGTCGATGCTGCAATAAAAAGATCATCCTGCTCCATGCTATCATCCCTCCCTTGATGGACATATAAATCCCGCACCATATCATCAAACACCTCCTCCTCCATGGCTTCATGAGGTAATGGCAGAGGGCTACTATCACCATCACTCCATGCATCCGTAACGGTCCTTCCTGAAGATCCCACCTCATATCACTGACGCTTCGCCTCCTCATGACGAGCATAGGGCAACATATGGAAGTGTGGCACTGCATCCTGTATCAAATTAAAACGGGATCATAACTCAAACATATGAACACCCATAGGTATCTCAATCAAGCTTAACTTACAAACCCTTACCCTGTTTACAGTCACATCCCATTCTCCATACTTTGAGATGTGATTGAGTGTAATCCCGCATGCATGATACATGTTTCCTCGACATCGATCACACATACATTTGATTTTTTGCTCCAATCACATTTCGCGACGGTGGGTTGAAGATGAAGACATACTACAAACAAACAACGCAAAAAAATTTGCTCTTCTTCAAATGTTTAATTTTAAACTCTGTGGCACGTCTAAAGGCCGCGTCTAAAAGCACGTCTGTTTGTTCTATGGTGCGCATCTAAAACCGCGTCTACTCTGTGTATTTAGATGCACCTATATATGTGCCTATAAATGCGGCTTTTAAACGTGCTTTTAGCGCACTCGCTTCGATTTTCTTCACATTACTTATACTTCACGCGGCTTGCTTGCTTCCTTATTAGCAGATCCACAGTTTCGACGCTTAAGAGAAAGACACCCACACTTACTTCCAAGCTTTCACTTAAGAGGAAGGCACCCACACTTACTTCCAAGCTTAAAGGAGAGGAGGGCGAACAAGGAGGAGAAGTAACTTTGAAAAAGGAGAAGAACCTTCCATACCTCTATCCAAGGTAAGTCTTTTTGTAGTTGATCTTTTTTGGAAGTTTGCTCTCTTTGGATTTGTACTTTCTCGTATCCAAAAAATGCATGATCTGGGTATCAGTGTCACGTTTGTGTGTCGGGCGCAATGTCATTTTCTACTTTTTAGAAAAGTCCGTCTGTCGGAGTGCGTCTATAGATGTGTCTCAGAGCGCATCTAAAACCACATCTATAGGCGTGTCTAAATGCACGTCTAGCTTGTTTACAGACACAGACAGCTGTGTCTATAGATGCACTATTATACGCAAAAATAAACGTGCTAATTAGACGCGCTCTGACAGTAATCCTCTCTTCCCTTCCCCTTTCTTCTCAGCTCATCAGTAATAGATGTCTTTTCTTTTTTCTAGTTCAACATGTGGCCAGAAAGTGCTTCCAACTCACCTGATCCCCGGGATTCTATTTGGAGGGACTTATATAACCTTTTAGGGCACACTCCTAGTCCTACGGAGTTATACAGGTATATGACGGGTACTCTAAACACCCCCCAAGAGTCGGCACTTCAGACTCCAAACCACCCCACACCAGCTGAGATCACCCCAGCGGAGTCAACATAGCCCAGCCGGCTACACAGCCGAGGCCCATCTCCCATGCCATCTTATGCATCTTCCCCCATGCCGTCTTATGCCCCTTCTGCCATGCCATCTTATGCCCCTTCCCCCATGCCGTCAGGAGGTCCTTTTGTCTCGCAAAGCCGTCGACGTACTCCTGTGCAGTCAAGACTTGGTTCTCTAGCTACGAGTGGTCAACGTAGTCCCGTGTAGTCTCCAGCTATGAGTGGCCAGCATACGAGCTCGACACGACATGGTAGCAAGCATAGTAGCAGGGAGAGCAGTGAATGGCACAGTGCTTTGGGAGGGGTGACGGTGGGGACGATGATGATTCAGATGATTTAGACATGCCTCCAGGTGATGGTACGATATTCTATGACATCACTCAAATAGGAGGAATCTTGATGGATGTGCAGGGGAAGGACATCATGGCCTTCATGTGCTCTGTAATTGCTAACAAAAAAACGGTGTATAATGCATGATCGACCATGCAAATCATATCCGATGGTGACAATACTTTGCGTGCACCTCTACTTTTTGTACTACAAAAGAGTATCATTAAAACAAAGGGGATGCATCTATTTGAAAGCATATATTGCTACAAAAAATTATTTAATTATGTCAAGAGGTAAGAAACTTACATGCATCATACGTCTACATCATAATTCTCACTCGTGCTCAATTATTGTCTCTCCATCGCATTCAGCTTTATCTAGAGCCAATTGTAGCCAATCAAGTGACATGAGTGGGGAGAAGGGTGAGATCCTGTGGATATGGTTGTGATCACCTGTATATTACTCTAAATCTCTTCCTTGCATTTATTCTTTCTGCTTTGGCTGCTTCATATCTCTCAATCCACTTCTACATCTCCTTGCTATTGAGGATACAAAACTTATTGAATTTCTCCATTTTCTCTTCGCTCATCTTTTTTTCAATCTCTTTTCCTTGGGGAACCTTGCAAATGATGCTATCATCATCCTTGTTATGCCAAGCCTGTAGCATATCGGGATCCATGGATGGAAGAAACTCCGTGATATATACGAATGACTCTTGCACAAGCCATCCCTCTACCATGCTTGCTTCCAGTTTTGCTCTTTGCCTTATAAATCCCTTCAAAGTTTTCATAAACCTCTCGAGAAAGAACATCCACCGTACCTGCAATGGCCACCTTATCAACTATGTGCACAAGCAAGTGCACTTGAGTTGTCATAATGCTCAAGGGAAAGTGCTTCTCAAGCAAGCACACAGCTTCAATGGAGTCTACCCTAGCCTTCTCGATGCTCAATATGGAGATATCTTTTTGAGATATCCACTTATTTCACATGCCCATGTAAGATATATTTATAACCAGTCTATAGATTATTCAACTTAATTGAAGAAAATGCAATCAATGCAATTTGATAGTAAGCATACCTCACAATACCACTAATCTTGAATATAGCATTTCTAACATCTTCTTGTAATCACCCTTTCACTATAATTGGGAGGATGAACTATCAAAGCAACAAAGAAGCCCTGTCAATAATATAATATAATCATAATTACACTAATGCATCACGATTACCGGTACACTAATCCTACAGCTTATAATACATATAAGACCTTGTGCCAATCACGAGACTTGATCCCACTAAGCTTGTTGTCCTTTGAAAATGCTCCTTTCAAGCAACGCATGTATCCTGTGGGTGTTCGAAAAGAGGCAATGTCTGCCTTGATTGCTGTTGCCTCTCTCTCTTGGAGAGGATCCATGTTGCATTCAAGAGGACAACTTTACGAGCATGCACTTGGGGCCACAAACAAGGCATCCTATTCATAGCATGCAAGTCTTCTCGCACTCCTCTTGAGTCTTTGGAACCAATGACATGCGCCAAATAGTAGCCCCGACATTCTTAAAGATATGCATGGGATCCAAGTGATGACTGATTTGTAACTAACCCCAATAAGGGAGCTCGTGAAAGATGCATAGCCTCTTCATACCGCAAGGAGGCTCCTCTCCATTCACCCTCCTAGCCTAAATCTAATCACTTTCCTTCAAATATGGTGGTGGATCAAGCTAACCTGCATGCGCGAGTGGTCCAGTGGAAGGTATTGAGCATGACCCTCATAAACATTTTTCCTCATACGTTTAGAGTATCATGCAAGAATGTGTTAGTATAAGACATGCAGACAAAAGAGAGTCATAAAAGCATAATCCTATATTATACATGTAAAGACACAACCAATATGTACCTGCGCACTCTCCATATCTTGGGTAGTCATGCATGGTTCACATCAAGATTCCCCTGACCAAAATGTCATTGGTATGTTTAGGAGATTTGGAAATATCAAAGACCTGCACTCCTCTCCAAAAGATTTATAACTCCTCTATCAAAGGTGCCATGTACATGTCCATATTTTTTGCCTTGTACTTCCCTGGCACAAGCAATACAAGCATGAGGTGTCCCTTCTTTATTGTTAGCCATGGTGGGATATTGTAATTCACCAAAACTATGGGCCATGTCGACCAAGATGTCGAGCGTAACCCGAAATGGTTCACGCCATCCATGGCAGGCCCAAGCTGTAAAATGTGTGGCTCCCTCGCAAAGTCCAACCACTGATTGTCTATGTGCTTCCAAGCTAGTTGATATTTTTCATCTTAAACTTAGACATGAATATATGAGCTTCAAACTTGATGTACATGCCCTTGTACTTTTATTCTTTCAAAGGATCAAACATGCATGAAAAGGAAACAAATTTGTCATTGGGAAAAACTATCTTTAAATGTCAGTATGGGAAAAAATACTCTTTGTAAAACGTCGATATAGAAAACTATTTAAGAGTTGCTATGTAACGACCTTCTACAAGTCTAGCAAGTGTTGTTATATAGCGACTCTATATAACCATCGCTATATAGCGATGTTTATATAGAGTCGATATATAGCGACACTTTTCTAAACCCGCTTTGCTTACCAATGATTAATGCCTTGTGCATGCTAAACTTCCGTGCTTAAGCATCAAAATAAAGCCTGTGTGTAGTAGTGCCCTTGTTGCCACAGGGTTGGCAAGTGCACCGGCATGATGTTTCTTCCTTAAATGCTACCACCAATTGGGACATCACAGATCATGTTCTTTGCTCTAATGTTAATGATCGAATGCATGCATATGCAATTGCTTCCTATTTCTACTCTGTAAGGAGTCTTCTTTCTTCTCGTTGTTTCTCCCTTCATAAAGTTTGTAGAAGTGTCTTCCCTTGCCATTTTGATATGTGGTGTTTCTTTTCTCGACCCACAATCTATTCCTTATGCCCCGACCAAGACTTTAGCTTTCCTGTCTTGCAGCCTCGGTTTGCTTCTCTTACAAGCCATGGCGAGCTACATGTGGACAACAATGCCAAACCAAAGATGGCACAAGGTCATGTCAAGGTGCATGCGGGTTGTAGGGTGAGGGCAGGTTGTAGGTAATTAATATTCCAAGATTTGATGGGCAGGAGGTGTGAAAATTTGAAATTCATGGGAGTAACAAAATTTTTAGCCATCGGTTTTTCCCTCTCCAACGATAAACGTCAGTAGAATTGGATATCCCAAACAAGTGCAATGTGGCCTCAAATGCTTCAAAACACAAATAGGCCAAAGGGCACGCTATCGGGTTTGATGTTGTGTATTATGAAATGCAATGACCTTTGGCATGCTTATGAGCCATATAGCAAGCAAGTGCATGGAAAAAGAAACAATTCAAAATTGTAAATAGTGTTGGCCCACATTGACATCCTCCAAAAGAAATCACTGATCTATTGAAGCACCAGCCATAGCCACAAGGTCACCCTTAGAACATATTCTAGAATGATACGAAAAATCTAATATTAAGTCCATCCAACTGAGGGCACTTCTCCTTTTCCATGATTGACAAAGATTATATGGGGCACAAAACTTCCAAAATCGCTCATTTGAAGCTTAGCCTTCCATTTGTAATATGCTACTATAGGGGCACTAACAACACCTATTAGCTCTCTCTTGTAAACATTAGCTACATGCCAAAACCTTGTGATCCAATTTTCCAATTTTCTCTCAACCGTATCCACTCTCTCCTATCTTTTTTTTCTTTTCACCTATTTGAAAAAATGTATGAGAGACAATTTCCCATAGAGGGCCAAAAGATTCTGCATAGGATTCAAGTGCATTCCACTCATTCAAGTTCCTAGGTTTTTAGGGATGCTTGTAGTTGCACTACCAAGGCAACAAGAAATGAGTTGTTTGCGTTACTTTGGCCCTACCTAATAGAGAGATTTTATAATTTCTTAGTAGATCGCGCTCTCTCCAATCTACACTAGCAATCCTAGGAGGCTACAAAGGATGTTATCTCATGTATGGATTTCTCTTATCTACAATAAGGATCCCTCTCTATACTATTGCATCTCCTCCATTTATTGATAATTTAATCACCAAAACTTCTAGTGCCACTTATTGTATTTAAATGGTACGTCAAAGGATTGTCAACTTACCTCTGAGAAGGAGGGGTAAAATGTTTAGGCAATCAAACCTAGGTGAGCAGTCAGTTAATTTGGAGCCTTTAGTAGTTTAGGTGAGTGAAGTTAGTTGGGCGGGCCCTACTGATCTATGGCACAATTGATATGAGACAAGTCTCGATGCCCTTTTTTGCACAAGAGTGTTCAATCTAACAGTGAGTTAGTGAGGAAATAAAGAACAAGGGATCTCACAAAGCTCCATATTGAGATCGTTTTCAAGTACAAATGCATGATACAGTTAGTATAGAAATAGTGTATACAACGTACACACATTTCTCCACAGTAATAAATGTAAGTTGTTATAAGGTCAACTAAAAAAAGCATTATCAATTGATCATAAGATCTACAGTAATCAATCTCATAAGCTCCAACACTATAAGCATAATTTTTCATAAGCTTTTGGTCCTTGTTTGCTTTGGTGTAGCCATTTTTGGGTGAGGTTCAGGGACTTTTCTGTACATAAGTATCTTGCATGACCCATAACTTATGCATTGCTCAATGTAATTTGGCAAATTTGGTCTTCAACTTGTAGTACACATTCCAAACTTGAACATCAAACCAAAAAATTATGGAATAAGGATTTCAAACAAGACCATTACAACATTAGAAGTGCTATGTTGCATGTGAAGTTGCATGTGAAGCATGCATCCTGAAGATTATAGGATATAGGAATTTATTCAATAACATCAAAAGTTTGTTCTCTACATATATATGCAACCAAGCAATCATTCAAAAGTACACTATATGAGCTTCTCCTCAACCCAAGGACACACCTAAATGAGAAAATTAGGCATGGATTAATGGGCCTCCAATATTAGGCTAAAGTGAGGCACACCCATTTGAGGACACGCTCCATAACTTTTTTTTAAATTTGTTGAAAACCAAAATGGATTGAAAATTTGGAATCCAAACTAGTGGGACTAATGCATGGTGGTCTTAAAACATTGATAGTTTTGGTATTGGTATCAGACTCATGAAGTTATTACCCAAATGATAAAACCATAGTAAAGTGGGGGACTGGTGCCCCATCACACTGCTTAATATAGTGCAAATACCCTAGCAAAAGCATTGTGCTATTGAGAATTTGTGACTTGTGCATGGTTGTTGACAAGGAATAGAATGGATTCATCAATAGGAGATAACGTTTGAACACATTCTTAAATATATCTACAGTATGTACTAAGCTTGTGCTATAGGTTAGACAAGTGTTGTATTTGGGTTTGATCTTGACAAGAATCATGATCAAGTCTAATGGCACTTCATTTGTGCAATCTTGGATTGTTTGGGATTTAGAGGGGAATTAATCCTTATGGTAAGTGTGCCTTGAACTTGTAATGCCATAGTTGTTTGAATCGGGGAGTGATGGGGATATTTGATCTAGACTTGCCTAGTGCTCGAATTTTATAGCTATGATAAGGGTTAACATCTTGTGCACATTTGTGGGATAATGGGTATGCAGATTGGAATCGAACACATAATGTGTACTTGGTAATGCAGAGTAATACTGATGAGGAGATATTGGTGTATGAGTTGTGACTTACTCTATCAGAGTGGAGGCATAAACTCCATTTTATTGAGTCCTTAGATCAATAAAGTAGTTTGGAGTAAGTGAATTTTTTTTCGTATCAAAAGGCAAAAGCTACATTATCCGATACCAAACTACATTACATTGCTATTGAAGAAGTAATCCGACTCACCATTACCATTTTAAAAGAAGAAAATTAGAACTTGCAATTTTAAGAGGTCTTGACAAGCTCCACAATGAATTCAATGTATCTTCAAAATTATAAGTTATTATTTTTTAATATAAGACCAACATTGCAAAATTAATTGGACAAAGTAATAAGTTTTTGGAGGGATGTAGAGAAATTTAAAAACTATGTCTAAGACTAGTATACTATAGTACTAGTAATTTTTCTAATAATAAACTTTAACATTTAATGAAGAACCAAAATTTGTAATGATTGTATTCTCTATATAATATAGAAACTTAGTGTTAGTGATTGCTAAAAGAAAATCATATTGCTAGAGGTAATGGCTTTGAAAGTATTATTACACAAGTGGGATGCTTGTTCACTATGCTCTTGAATAAAAACTTTTCTTGAAAGACTCCAATATGTGCATGTGGAAGCACGCAAGTAATTGTTGCTCAACTCACTTATTTTTGTATTTTCATACATCCCAAATATACTGATTCTATAACTATTTTGCTAATAATTGAAGATAGTATGATACTTAAATGAATGGTAAAATTGTACATGAGCATGCCCAAAAAGGATTTCTAAGAGTGGAGAACTGACATATATAAGACATAAGGAGCACACTTGAATGTACCACATGCTTGCATGCCACATCAAAGCACCATGAAGATGATGGGCTTTTTTGTACTAATATGTTTCCAACTGGAAAAGGGAGAGATATAAATAATAAAAGGAGTTATAACCTGGGCTCGAAAAAAAAAAGGCTTCCATGCAACATCACACGCTATGATCTTAGCTTCGAATGACACACTCCCCCCATGTTGGGGAATGGCTGGGATTGTGTTTGCAAGAGAAATCTCGAACTCCTAGCCTTTTGCTACTTGTTGCATGTTGGAGGCACTTACTAGTAGAGAAAAGCTAGGCAAAGGTTTCTTGTTAGCTTTCACTTCCATTACAAGAATTAACATTGCCCTCTAGTTCATGCACTTTTCCTTTACTAAACCATGACTCTTATAGGTGGAGTTGGCATTGGTTGGAGAATAGGCCCATCAATCCACAAGAATAGCACTTATCATCACTGAAACTTGCATCTTACACTTAACAATTAAGGATCCTCTTAATGTACCAAATTGCTTCATCCCCTCTTGAAAAAGACACTACCACATAATATATGATAAACATGTTTTACAAAAAACAAGGCCTTCCCCTAATGAGGCTTGCTCAAAATTTTAAATCAACTTCACAGCAAATCGAGTTTTAGGATTCATCTCATGCACATGTATCATTTTTTATCCGCACATTCCTTGCATGGTCTCTCGAAGTCAATAGAGGATTTACGTCTCTTTATGCTTCATTTTACTTTAATTTTTCCAAACCTATTGCATATTTGTTAAACTAGGAAAGGGAATTCTAAGCATAGATTCAATTTGTCATTTTTTCATGTAAATAGGTCAAGAAAATGACATGTTATTTCATAAATGATAGCACCCATCAAGTGACATGTGAGTGGGGAGAAGGTCGAGATCCCGTGGATATGGTTGTGATTGCCTTTAATTTACTCTAAATCTCTTCCTTGCAACTATTCTTTCTGCTTTGGCCACTTCATATCTCTCAATCCACTTCTACGTCTCCTTGCTATTGAGGATACAAAACTTATTGAATTTCTCTATTTGCTCTTTGCTCATCTTTCTTTCAATCCCTTTTCCTTGGGGAACCTTGCCAACGATTCCATCATAATCCTTGTTATGCCAAGCCTGTGGCATATTGGGATCTGTGGATGCAAGAAAGTCTGTGATATATACTAATGAGTCTTGCACAAGCCATCCCTCTTCCATGCTTTGCTTCTGGTCTTGCTCTTTGCCTTACAAATCCCTTCAAATTTTTCATAAACCGCTCAAGAAAAAACATCCACCGACTACTATGAACGGTAATGGCCACCTCATCAACTATGTGCACAAGCAAGTGCACTTGAGTTGTCATAATGCTCGAGGGAAAGTGCTTCTCAAGCAAGCATATAGCGTTGATGGAGTCCACCCTAGCCTTCTCGATGCTTGATATGGAGATATCTTTTTGAGATATCCACCTATTTCACATGCCCATGTAAGATATATGCATAATCAGTCTACAGATTATTCAGCTTAAATTGAAGAAAATGCAATCAATGTGATTTGATAGTAAGCATACCTCACAATACCATTGATCTTTAATATAGCATTTCTAACATCTTCTTGTAAGCACCCTTTTACTGTAATTGGGAAGATGAACTATCAAAGCAACAAAGAAGTCATGTCAATAATATAACATAATCATAATTACACTAACGCATCATGATTATCAATACACTAATCCTACAGCTTAGAATACCTGTAAGACCTTGTGCCGATCATGGGACTTGAGCCCACTAAGCTTATTGTCCTTTGGCTCTTTTCAAGCAACGCACCCTAGTTTAGACATCCTAGCACCGTCATACAACTGTGTTGATTGCAACTCTCGCGTATTGACCTCAAACTTTGACATCACATGTACATGTGATGTAGTGCCCCTAAAAATAGAATCCATCATGTCCACCACACCCTCATCGTCATCTGGCACATCCGGGAGACTATAGTCTTGCTCAAAGTGTGAATGTATATACGCACCCTCACCACCCTCCTCATCCTATCTCAAGATTTCATGTAAATATAAGATCTTGTCTCAAGGTTTCGTGTCATAATGGTATCCAATATTAATCACGAACTCAAATAGCATTGACTTACCGATGATCCATCACCAGGTGCAACACCAACGGTGGGTACAGTACAATGACAATACAAGCTCTCTGTAAGACACTCTATGCTCCCGAGCATTGGCGCATCATTTGAGAGCTTCCACTCGTCCCTTCCACTCATCCCTTCCATCTACACACCTCCAAAATCACAACTTGAGCTACAAGGAAATCTATTAAGATCCAAAAAATAGCCACCCATGAGCTCCTTTCCTCTCTAAGACTTCTAACAATAAATGCTCTAAACCATTGCTATATAGCGATGCTTTGCTCTGTTCCATCACTATATAGCGATGCTTTTTTATATACATAATATTGGAGACATACTTTTGGTCTCTATTATATATATATATATATATGAAAATCTTATTGGATTCCACTTGTCTTTCATAAATATTTATCATTTCAAAACTATCCTTTCATAATTGTCTTAAGTAAATAATTGTCCTTTCATATTTATCCTTTATGCGTTGATGTCATTTCATAATTTTCACAAGTGATTAATTGCCTTTTCACAATTTCTTGAGTTTGAATTTCATAATTATCTTAAGTAATTAATTGTCTATCCGCTTCTTACCCGCTCTTGTTTTTTGTTTTTTATTTTTTGTCTTCATGTTTGTGTCTACGTTTGTCCAATCCCCCCAAATTAGACATGGGATCACGTCGCACGTTCGATGAGTATGAAAACCTTTGTAGGAGGAGACATCATGATCTCTACTCTCCATATGAATTTGATTCCACTTAGGCAACACCTCAGGGGCCTACCCTTGTGACTACCCTTGGCCCAACTCCTCTCGAACGTAGCACTGTGACTACCCCTTGGGGAACTCCTTTTCTAGCAGCCCATGGCTTTGTCGGGAGTCCTAATGAGTTTGTTGCACATATGACCGATGCAGAGGCAGCAAGATTCTTCTCTCTGCTATCCCAGAGGACCTCAGCAAATCCCTCTCCTACACCGATGGCCAGATGTACTGTCCAGCCATCCCCTCTAGGCCCTTTGATTGAGGGATAATCACCTAGGTGTGCCCATCATAAGAGAAGGAAAAGAAGGAATGGTTGCTTATGTTGTGGTGACTCGAGAGATGTAGACAACTCAACACACTCGCATCCCTATAGGTCCCCACTTGGTCTCGAGACCCAATACCAGTAACGTCCCTTCCCCTCTCCTACTCCAACTACTACTCCTTGCTCCGTAAGAGCTCTTAGTAACACCACTCACTCTGATTTTGCCACTACCATGAGTCCTCCTTACCCGGTTGAGGACTTGTCCTATGAAATCATAGTTGCTAGAGAGATAATAGAAAATAAAAAGGGCTCAGCAGTGATGGCCACCATGAGGCGATTGATGAGCCACCACTTCAAGAGCGGCATAGCTATTGACTGGTGGTACCAAGATGACCAAAAGAAGCAGGCAGTCATCGATGAATTGAAAATACAATATCCTAACACCCCAAATTGGGAGTTCAATTCAGATTACATGAAAGAGTGCATGGGGGTCCTCTTGAAGAATTGTAGGTCAACCTTACGTACTTCCATCGCAAAGGGGAGGGCTAAGCCTAGTTGGTCAGACAAAGCTGACTGGAAGTTTTTCAAGAAGTAGTATAGGGACCATCCCGAAATATTCAAGGGTTAGAGGAGGGCAGCGAGGAGACGGCTAGACTCCATAGGTACTTCGCACTTTGGTGTAGGTGGATAGTTGGCATTCAAGGCAACCGTGGTAAGTCTACTTCTTCTCATTTAATGTATTGTTCTATTTGTTTTACTACATATTCCATGCACTTTATCTAACTCTCATAAATTGGACACACAACAAGCTACGATGGGTCACCTTCCCACAGACACAGAGACGAGACATGCGTTTTGCATAGGAACAAAGCCGTGGTTTATTAAGCAGGAGGCACTGGGAGCAGTGGTCGATTGGGCTGAGGTGGCTGCTCACATGGTGTAAGTCTACTCTTACTTGTAATCTCACTTTTTAAATTGTTTTATTATTTAAGTTCCAATATAATTTCCAATTAATATGGTTTCACTCTTAGAATCAAAGCTTGACCGTCCCATCAGTGGAGTTGAGCGGTTTGGGTGGGAGACAAAAAAACATTTTGAATTCCACTTTCACGTAGTAATGTGCCACTGACTAGAACTCAATGTACAACATGGGCAAGAAATGGTTGCACAAGTATCTCTCTCTCTCTCTCTCTCTCTCTCTCTCTCTCAATAGACTCCCACTCTCTCTTACATTCTCATGTGCTAGACTCTCTTTCTCTCTCGTTTAGCTTGTCTCAATGACTTTGTGCAAGAAAATTCCATCACTCAGTTACTCATTCTCTCTCTCTCTCTCTCTCTCTCTCTCTCTCTCTCTCTCTCTCTCTCTCTCTCTCTCTCTCTCTCTCTCTCTCTCTCTCTCTTCTTGTGTGTATTTTTTTTGTGTTCTATCCACTCCAACTTTAGCATTTCTCACTGTGCTTCTCTCCTTGTCTCTCTCTATTCATCCACTAGTTTGTATTTAGGAAATGGATCTTTCAACGCCTTCAAAAGGAAGAAACCAAGGACTGCATATAATTGCAGTACAAGAATGAGATGATATCTGTACATGTTCTATGCTTGCTTGCCCACATGAATCTAAGGTCTGTGCCTAGATTAGAAGTAATGTAATAAATGATTATCATGCAAAGAGAAAGCAAAAGCAACATTATATTGCTAGTGTCAAGGTTATAAAATCATAGGTTAATAATCCACACGAATGAGTCAATGAAGAGAAGCGACAAAGAATATGCAATGAGGTAGTTCATCTTTTTAATCAACATGTATCAGAAGAAGGGCTTGTATATTTCATTTCATTGTCCAACATCCCTCAATGGGAGGATTCCTTACTAGATTGCAACAGAGATCTAAGGATGCAAGAATGGAGGTTTAGTGTACAAACATGCATAATACACTTGCTATAGTGAAAGTGCCTAGAAGCTCTCAGGAGTTGTTTTTCAAAAGAGCCAATATAATGATGCTAATGAATGGTACCACAATAGAAACATCTCAAACAAACATTTCTTCTGCATTTAGAATGTTAATCATACACAAGAGAACTTTTATGTGGCAAAATCTTGCTTGGAACACGCTGAACATGGTGTATTGCCATTGTCAACATGTGAACGACAACCTCGTCTAGTTGGGTCAATTAGTTATGAGGTTAAGGAGGTGGTTTGCTGCTTTTGGACCTACTGATACCAATGTCACCAAACAAAAAATATGTTTGTCAAAAGCGAGTCTGAAGAAAATCTTGGATCAAGCACCCTATGCACCTCCTTGACCAGACTCCGGTGCTCACAATGGTCATAATTCTTTCATTTTTTGAGCTGTTGGTATACCCCAGTTGTATATTACTTTGATACTAATATTGTCATCGTGGTAGATCACTCAAGTGGTTGTTTGCAACGTATCCCATTTCTTTCAGGCATTCATTACAAAGAAAATAGTTACTTACAAATGTCGCAGTTGTAGTACTAGAAAACTTGTATCATTGTATGACTATTTGCTAGTATGGACAAGTTTTACACTATCTATGAAATCTTGGAGGAAATATCTTTTCTCCCAATACCGCATTAGCAAGATACGTACATAGTAGAAAGCAATGTGACATACTGCTTGTAGGTGGTTGTTGTAAGTACCTTAGAAGAAATCAATTCCATAGTGAGGCGGCACTGGTAGTGCAACAATACTAGTATAAAAGTAACTATATGTGGTAGCAAAAGATACTAACGATTCATAGTGAGATTTTGTGCTATCATGGAAATGTACTTTACTTGAAACCAGTGGTAGCACAATAATACCGGATTCATAGGAAGGTTATGTGCTATCATGGTAAGTTGGTAACGTACTTTACTTCTTGTTATTATACCAATATCATACAAATATTTGTCTTTTATACCATTGAGTTAACACTTTCTTAAATCAAGACTAGTTCCATACAAAAGTTGTAGTGGTTCCACAAGACTACCAGTATAATTTTACTAAGAATGTTGATGTAAACCGGTGTTACCAATGGGAACTAAATAGTGGTTTATAGTGGTATCATGTAAGTAATCTATTTATTTAATTGATGCTGCAAGTGGAGATTTATCTCTTGTTCAAGGAAATGCACCTAGAGATCTCCTAGAGATCAAGATTCCACAATGCACATTTGAGAACTTAAAGCCTTATTTAGTGCGTAATTAGCTCAAGGATTTCTACACATGTTGTTGCATTGCACACGTTCCGATGTATTTTTTAAAGGATTCCCTGAATCACATGAGGATTACTACTTTTAGATTGCATGGATGTGCATGTCTACTAGGGAACTTATTGATTGGTTCAATGCTCACCTGGTGGATTTTATCAAACACAATTTTGTGTGCAAATGTCAAGTAAATCAATAGAAAGAATGTTTGACAAGGTTCCCAAAGATGTGGTTGTATCATGCATAGATTTGCTTTAAAATACAACTTGAAGGAGAAGAATGAGATATAGTCCATGCATTGGTACTCTAGCCAAGTAACAATCTTTGTTCACATTTCCTACATTTGTATTGTAGGCGACATCCACAAAACCCATCACTTCTACATATCTGATGATAAGCAACACGACATTCTTTTTGGGAAGCATTGTTTCATGCATCATCATGAGTGGTTGAAGGCTTTTGGTCTACCACTTAAATGACATTGGGTATGGTCTCATGGAGCAACCTCAAAATCAATCATAAAAGGCCTTTCTACTTTGTAGCTCGATACACTTGTGAGACTGGATTGCAAATGATGTTGAACTTCTTTGTCTCTAGTTATGGGAAGGGTGAGCATGATGGTGTAGGAGATGTTAAAAGATTGTTGACTCATGGAAAACTAAATGTGGATGGTGCAAAGATGCAAAGTGTTTTTGATGTAGTGAGATTTTTGAAGGAAGACCTATCTTGTGGAGCTAAATGCTCATATAAATCCTAGGCTCGTGAGGTGACCAAAACGTTTTGGGACATAAAAGATGGTGATGAGAACATAGGAATAAATGGGACTACAAAGCTGTACCACAGTCACAATCATTGCATTCAGTTTCAGGGTTTTTAGATTGTGAGATGACATAGCTCTAAGAACTAGGAATTTATCATGCCTTTGTAGTGCTTTTATGCAACAACTTTGGAGGAGATGTACCAATCAATTGCATGTATCCAGTTAGAACTATACTAATATTTAACCATTGATAGAAGTTAGTCTTGAGAATGATTTTGACATGGATGTCATCGATGTGCAACATATTGGGGGACATCATGACACACTTAATGATGCCTTGCTAGTTGGAGATAATTTTGCAATTAGGGTAGAAAAGGACAAGGCAGAGAATGCTGACTTTTACATTATCAAGTACATAAAATAGAAGGAAATTGCCATGAGAGATGTTAAAGACACGTGGGAAAACATCCGATTGTTAGAGGATCTTTCATAGTGAAAGGACTCTTCTATGCAAGGAAGGATGAGAAAACCTATGAATTGTTGCATACCAAGCCTAAGGTGTTTATATATTCACATCTAGTTTGGGCCATCAAGTTGCCAATGGTTGAGGACGAAAGCAATAATAGCTTATTTAGCTTCTCACCTAGGTAAAAGAATGCATGTATAACAACATGCCTTATGAAGTTTAGAGCAAGCCCAACACTTGTCTCCATCATTTTGTGACTCATGGATTGAGGGCCACATTGACAAGAAATAAAGAACTATGAGCCATATCGACATTACTATAGAGTGCAAGCTATAGAATCATACTGCATAATTGAAAAATGTCCATCAAATTATAAAGTTCAACTCAGTGAAGCAATCATAAAGCTACTGAATGAAACATTTTTAAATCATAAAAGTCAAACTGAGTGAAGTCGTAGAAAAAAGAATCTTTGAATCCAATTGAATGAAAAATTTTCAAATTATAAAATCCAACTGAGTGAAGCAATCATGAAAGAGGCATCCAGGGATGGATAATTGCAAAACCAAATTATTTTATTGAACTTATATAGAAAAGCCAACTATATAGTCAGCCAAATGTATAGTCAACCCCAATGTATAGTCATCCCCAAGTTCTACTATTCTCTATTTTGAAAAGATACCACCATCATATCTAAGGATGAATAAATGCAAAGACAATTTACTACTTAAGTTCTATTGAAGAGCTGACTATATTAGAGCCATGGCGAGCCCCTAAAAAAGACTCGGGTAATATATATCTAAGATTTACTGTTATACTTAAAAAATAGAGTATCACGGAATTCCAAGAGATCAAGTTCAAGATATCTGAAGAACTTGTGATTTGCACAAGGCTTCCAAGACATGCACTTGACATAGAGCATAGTGGTAGCCTTCAACAATGTACTTGACAAACTATGGATCCTTATAATATTCAAGAAGGCATTCCCATGGTTTCTTCTGAAATTGATCCATCTTTTGAATGACAATATAAGGTCAAAGTTGTGGAACACTAAGTTCCTCCTCCAAGCAATTAATGTCATGTATGACAATCTCAAGTGCCCAAGGGACCCATCGCAAAACAGCTTCATCTTTCATAGGGCAATAGGTTGAAGAAATGTCATTGCTGCCATGGTTTATATTGAAGAGTATGAAACTTTCAGCAAGATTTGTACAACATCACTTCAATCACTTTGCAAAAATTTATAATATTGGATTTATATAGATATATAGGTATATATAGATATTCAAAATATTTCATCTGACATTACAGTCCTTGGACTATCAAATACACTATCTAGACTAAGAGCGTTCTCTTGCTGTACTAAGTCCTACCATCATCATAGTGACATCTCTTCCTCTCATTAGCATTACCCATTCACTTTATTTCAAATATTCAACTCAGTTTAATCAAAATATTTCGTCTTACATTATGGTCCTTGGCTTGTCAAAGGACACTATCAAGACTTAGAGCATTCTCCTGTCGTACTAAGTCCCACCGTCATCATAGCCACATCTCTTCCTCTCTCATTAGAATTATCCAACCACTTTATTTTAAATCTTCAAATCAATTGAATCAAAATATTTTGTCTCACATTATGGTCCTTGGCCTGTTAAAGGACACTATTAGTCACATAGCTGAGAAAACATCACTTCAATCACTTTGGAAATATTTTAATATTATATATACATATATATACACATATTATTATATGTATATACATATATATTAATGACCACAGTTCCATTGAGAAATATGAAATAAAAAAATAAAGCAAGATATATGGAGAATTGTAAAGAATGAATTTACATTGAGAAATATTGTACAATGCTAATCCTCTCTGAGTAGATGGTCGATGGAGAGTAGTCAGGAGGTATGTCCTAGGGTGCCAACTCACACTATAAGGCATTGGCCCTTTTTCGATGAAAATACCGATGCTTTTTACATTAAAATTTTTTTTAAAACAGGCGCAAACATCATTATTAAAGTCGTTAAAAGCGTCAGAAAAGAACGATCGCTATAAAGCATCCTATATAGCGATGTTGATAAACGTCGCTATATAGCGACACTGATAATCATCGCTATATAGCGACACTGGTAAATGTCGCTATATAGCAACGATTAACAAAACTTTAAAAAAATCATTAGTGGGGCTAAATAGGGCCATAGCAAGCCTTGTTTTGCCCCACTAATGTTTTTTTTTTTTATAATTACAAAAAAAAAGTTTTTTATTACAAAATTTCCCTTGCAAAAAGGATGATACAAAATCGCTCAAATGAAATGATCGAGCAACAAAAGCATATACATGTCGAACATATACAACATTGTTTGTTACAAAATTATGCTTTCGAAAAGAGTGATACGAAATCGCTCAAACGAGCGAATATAAAAAATGACATACATGGCGAAGTATATGCAAATTGCTACTACTACTACTACTACTACTACTACTCATTTGAATCGTCCTCGTCATCCTCATCCTCATCCTCATCTTATTGGCCTAATCCTTGGTCCTGATGAGCTGCGCCTTCTCCCTAACCCTCATCACATGCATCTGATCCTTGGCCTTGGTGATCGCTCGCCTCCGGTGATGGGATGCTTGAGCTTTGACCCTAAGAGTGAACCATATAAATTTAAAATTAGATTGGAACTTAAAGAATAAAACAATTTAAAAAGTAAGATTACAAGTAGGAGTAGACTTATATCGTGCAAGCAGCCACCTCAGCCCAATCGACTGTCGCTCCCATTGCCTCTTGCTCAATAAACCATGGCTTTGTTCCTATGCAAAACGTGCATCCCATCTCTGCATCTGTAGGAAGATGACCCATCGCAACTTGCTGGGGATCCAATTTACGAGAGTTAGAGTTAGATAAAGTGCATGTAATATGTAGTAAAACAAATAGAACAATACATTAAATGAGAAGAAGTAGACCTACCACGGTTGCCTCAAACCCCAACCGTCTGCTTGCACCAAAGTGCAAAGTATCTACGGTGTCTAGCCGTCTCCTCACAGCCCTCTTCTGACCCTCGAACATTTCGGGATGATACCTATTCTACTTCTTGAAGAACTTCCAATCAGCTTTGTCTGCCCAGCTAGGTTTAGCCATCCCTTTGTGAGATTTTATTGTGTTTGTATTCTCACACTTTCTTTGAATGAATATGTAATATTCTTTCAATAGAATGTGAAAGAATACAAATTTTTAAAGTGTACGAATTGAAAGTTTTAAAAGTTATTAGAAGAGTTGACTGATCACTCTTACACTTTCTTTTGAATAAATATATAATATTCTTTCAATAGAATGTGAATTATTTTAAAAGAGCGTGATTGAATGATAATTAATATCTTGCATGCTTGAATGTGTTTTTCAAAGCATGTGTTGTTTTTTATAAAATGTGTTGCAATATGTTTTTGGCAACTTCAAAATGTGTTGCAATATGTTTTTGGCAACTTCAAAAGCATCGGCAAGATCTGGTCATATGTGATATCAATATGAAAAGTACATGCCTCGGTCTCTTTCTTACAGTGTAAATATTGTGGACACAAATTCACAGGTGGTTCTACTCGCATCAAGCAACATTTTCTCAAAATAGGCAGTGACATTGGAGCACATGCACTCTATCTGATGTTCTTTCGTTATGCAAATCAAATTTAGAGAAAGTGAAGAAAGTGGTTAATCCAGCCCTAATAATAAATTGTGCAAATCAACAAGATGTGAGCAGTGAGGTTGATGAGATAGTTGAAGGAGAAGCACTAATAAATGCGAGGACTGTATCCATACATGAAGGTGATGTAGATATGCTAGCAAGCAGGTCGCAGGTGAGTTTTGATGTGACTAATTTCTATCAGGTAAAGAAGAGAAAAAAGGGAGAACAATCTTCTATGGAGGATGGATTTCTTTGACAACAAGTGCATGAAGAGTACTTAAGATGGACAGAAGCATTTGTTAAAAATGGTATACCATTCAATGTCATGAGAGATGACACGTTTTGTAATGCCTTGAAATCATGTGCTAGACCAGGATTTATTTTGCCAGATTATAATAAAATGCATACCGATCATCTTGATAGAGTCAAACAAACTATGGTGGGTTCCTTGAAAAAAAAGATAGTGGACTTTACTCCTATATCTGGGTGCACTCTTGCATTTGATGGATGGACTAGCAAGCAAGCCAGACCCTTGATAAATGTAATGTGCATTACTCCCAAGGGAACTATGTTTTTGGAGAGTATTGATATGTCTCTAAAGAAAAAACTTCGGCATATATTGTAAAAATATACAAAAGAGCAATCCGCAAAGTTGGTGGTAGTGAGAATGTTACTACATTAGTAACAGATAATGCATCAAATTACAAGATCGCACGTGAGATGGTCATGGCAAAGTATCCCACTCTGACATGGGTGCCATGTGGTGCTCATACTCTCAACTTATTGTTAAAGGATATTGGACAATTACCATTTGTGCAACCAGTACTACAAGATGCTAACGTTGTAGTGAGTTTTATAAAGTGTCATCAATACTTACATGCAGTATTCAGAGAGCACTCTATCAAGCAACTCAGGCAGTTTTGTCAAACTAGATTTGCCACTTCTTTTCTAGTTCTTGCAGATTGTTGGAAGTGCGTCAAGCTTTAGTTGAGACTGTTACTGATAGACGATGGGTGAATTGGCTAGAAAACAAGATGCAATATGCAATACCAGGCTCTAAATGTGTACATCTTGTACAATCATCTCTATTCTTGAAAAATGTTGAAAGAATAAAAGAAGGTGTAGAACCATTTGTAATATTGTTGAGGATGGTTGATGCTAATGCCTTTGTTATGGGTAAAGTGTATTGGAATATGTCAAAAGCAATACGACAAGTTAAAGAATTTGTGCGCTTTGCTCCTAGGGAGAAGCAACAAGTGGTATATTTGGCCGATAAGAGATGGAAGCAAATGCACACCCCTTTGCATGGAGCTGCATTTGCAGTACATCCACAATATTAAATGCATGCTCAATCACAGAATCCTGAAGTCATAAGTAACTTTCGAGAGGTTTGTAAAAAGTTACTTCTTGGAGATCAAGGAAAACTGGCCTACCAACAACGAGTGAGATATACGAATCGCGAAGGCTCTTTTGGAGATGGAATCTTGATGCTATTAAGATGACTATTGCACCTACTTGGTGGAAGGAATATGGTGGAGAGACATCGGAGTTATAGCATGACTCAATGACAACAACGAAGTCGAAGAGATGGACAATATTGTACCTGTGTTGAATGCAATATAGAGTGATAGAAGAATATGATAGGTAATAGAAGCGGTGGATGAAGCTCTAATTATATCAGATATAATGTTGTATGCGAGGGGATGGATGGGAGAATATGTCAAGTGATGGGAGAGCGCATATGCTCATATCCATCTCATCTCCAAGTTTTGTATTGAAATCTAGAACCTTGTGGGCTACAAGCGATGTTGTGTTGTAATTATTGAGATTGTGGATGATTTTGGTATACATAATAGTTAAAGACAACCTTGTGACTTGCAAATACTTTCAAGGCAACATCGAAGGGAACATCAGAAAGTTCGAATATGCACAATCGAAGTTTATATTTTCAAGTCTCAATGGTTGATCTACCTATTATGTGCACTAATTCACATCGATATATTTTAATATATCTGCATTAACTTTACAAGTCCACCTAATCCATTCAAATCACGTAAATCACTTATACCACTTAGTTCACTTAAATCACTTAGTCCACTTAAATCACTTAAATCACTTAGTCTACTTAAATCACTTATCCCACTTAATTCACTTAGATCACTTAAATCCATAGAAAATTACTTAAATCAATTATACCACTTAGTTCACTTAGATCACTTTAATCACTTAAATCACCTAGTCCACGTAGATCACTTATACCATTTAAATCACTTAGTCCACTTAAATCACTTATACTACTTAATTCATTTAGATCACTTAAATCACTTAGTCCACTTAAATCACTTAAGTCACTTAAATCATCTAGTCTACTTAGATCACTTATACCACTTAAATCACTTAGTCCACTTAACTCACTTATATCACTTGAACCATCATTGCAGAAGAAGAGTATTATAAAGTTATGTATAAAGTTTACAATGTACATAATTATGCAGTACATAATTATGTAGTAGGATCCACATCTACCATTCCCTGAGTGCCTGGGTCCTGCACCTTGCGAATCTATATTAGTGAGGTCCTCAAAATCAAAAATATCGGTATCCTCAGCTGCATCCAAATCTCCAAAGGACTGTCTATAGCATGCAAGCTCAGACTCCAACATCTGTACACGTGCTTGTAGATCCTTGATCTCTTTGGCTTGTGATGCAACACGATCTTGTAACTCCTCAGTTGTAACACCTTGTTGACGGAGATGTATGGCAGATGTGGCCAAGTCAACAAGATCATTGTGTGCCTGGGGAGTTAGCACATGAGGTCTCTAAGACACGGGCTCTTCATTCTTTGTACTTGCTCACTTGCACTATACAGGATGCCCCTTTCCTGTTCCTGACAAGTGATGCTTGTCATTCCAATCCACGCATCGATGCAAGATGTCGTAGACATACAACTATTGGATGAAATACATGGGTATTTGTTGGTTATTGGGAATGCTTCCTTCCACCTCTATGAATCATTGGAGAAGAATGGCTAGGGTTTTATGCTGCAAGTCTGACAACTTGGGCTATGAATATTTATTTCTAGCACTTCTTGAACAAAGAAACAAGGTGTTTCTTACGAACTCTGATGGGCATAGTCTCTGTACTTGTCAAAGAGAGACCGGGTCACCTTGCATGGTATCGTCATCCACTGGACCAGCAGCAAAAATACCTAGTCCCTCTTTGCCCAGCATCTCTCTTTGCACTTGTAAGATAGCGTGAGCCTGGGCGTGATTTAGTTGGTCTGCTAAATCAGCCTCTTGAGGCACAAAAGCACCTTGTGGTGCCTCTTGGACTGGAGGTTGCTCTGGCTGGGGAGGATCTTGTAGGAGAATGTCCTCTAAGTTATCTCCCCTCTCCCTCCATGCTCATACTTAGCCTAAAAAATGACAACAAGATAAAATTAATTTGTAACCACAAATAATATTAAATATTTGAACAATATTAAACAATTAAATAATATTAAACCTATACAAATAATATATAAATATTTATTGTCGCATTATTTATCATATTTTAAAATTGGACCATCATTTTTATCGCAACATTCAATTATACAAATAATATTTAAACATTAATTATTGCATCATTTATCATATTTGACAATTGGATCATCATTTTTATCGCATCATTTACTTATACAAACAATATTTAAACATTACTTATCGCATCATTTATCATGTCACTATAAATATACAAACGGTTTGAACAATGGAGTGGATGATATACAAAACTAAAAATGCTACAAGTTCCATGATCGGTCACTCATGTTACATCTTGGCATCTAAGAAAGACTCAGTCATAGGCTGCTCTAAGTCCTTGGTTTGGACTGAGTTGTATACCACATCTTGGAGCAATGTCGAAAATCCCACAAAAATCTGCAATACTTGGATGTCTATTCAGTTCGGTTGACTTTCCCTAAACCGCAAATCGTCGTAAACGCCCGATTAGAGCTTCTGCGGGCCTCGTACTTGGCGATGGTGCACAAATGTCCAAGATTTTCAAGATGTGATGAGACATGGCATACACATCTTGTGCAACATCAAAAGGTGGGGGATCGGTGCAAAGGCACTCTGGAGCAATGTGATGAAACCTAGCAATGGAGGTTCACACAGTGTTGGGGCTATCACTGAGTAATGCAGGATAGTGCTTTCTAGTGCTACATGGGGTCATCATTCCCCAATCACAAATGCCTAGATATACCTCCTCAAATGACTCCGAGAAGTGTAGCATAATGTTTTGCACATGCAAATCATTATGCAAGACATTGTGTTGGTGCATGTAATGAATAGCACGAACTAGTGCACTTAAAATATCAAATACATGCTGACGGACCCGTGGAGCTCTAGCAAGCATTTTTGCATCATCTCTATGAAACACTAGAGATGGTCACTTTTTGTCATGTTTGAGGTAGGTTAGCCATCTTTCCAAATGATTTCCATTCCAAAACGGAAATAGTATCATTGGGTTATCGTCATGGACTAGACCTATTGCCCCAATGATGCCCGGATGTATGACATTGCCCAAGCATGTGGCTTCTTCCAATGCGTTGGCCTTCAATGCATCAATGGACACAGAAACCCTCAGAACCTTACATGCATAAATCTTGTCCCTTTCAAAGGGAGTGACAAGAATATTGCACATGTTGACTGTTGCTTTCATGCCTGTGTCCACAATTGCACTAGGCGTGAATCGGATGTCTCATCACTGAAGCAATATGGGCCGCATGGGTCTTGTCACTTCTACATGATCACACAATCCATGTGATCTGCATGGTGCTTGTGCAGGTGAGAATGAAGGAGATGGGAATGTATCTACTTGTGCCGATAGATTGTGCATTTGTGGTGTAGGCAAAAATACGAGAGATGAAAACTGGTCTGCACGTGCGGTAGGAGGCACAAAAGATGTGGTGACATGTGATCGTGCATGTGGTGGGAGATGTGAAAAAGGAGGAGGAACTTCTAGGTATGAAAGATCTTGGAAAAAAGGGATATGGGGTTCGACATGTTGTGGTGGATGCACTATGCATATGCATGGCATGGCTGCAGTGGTGCTTGTGACTACGTTGGGTGGAATGCGACATATGACTGGGGACGTGGGTGCATTGGTGCTTGTGGTTGTGGTGGATGTAATGCAGCATCTAACTCGGGACCTGGGTGCATTGATGCTTGTGGTTGTGGCTGTGCTTGGGGATGTGGGTGCATTGATGGAAGGGAGGTCGAGGCAGCTCCTTTGCCTTTGTAACCTTGCCACGCATTGTTGATGTACATGACCTTGGCATCTACAGCAAGACCCTCCCACTTTGTGTCACATGATTTTATGTCTTGATCTATTTGACAAAGGCATCATCGGCCATCCATCGCTAAGTGGTACAAAAACTGATCTATAGACTCTACTATGAAAACATCTGGAAATCGATCATGCAAGGTCCTCCCTCCACGCTCTGCCATTGTCCTTACCAAATTTTGTACACCACTTTCACCATTTTGGAAAGTTGTCTCAATGATGTCTTGATCGACATTCATTAAGAAGTGTACATTCTCCTTTTTCAACACCTTCCTCTGAGACTTTGTGAGATCAGGTTGTTGACACTTCCTCTTCTCACCTACATGAGCCATCTCATATGCAGTAAGCTACAACACAGAATTCAAAAAAGAATTCAGTGCCAGGTGTAATAAGAAAATCAATGCAAGCAGTCTAAGAAATGCAAGTAGTCTAAGAAATGCAAGCAGTCTAAGAAATTACTTAGGTATTGAGAGTGCTCTCAACGGAAGCAAGAACGGAAGAGGGAGAGAGAGAAACAAAGAGCCACACAAGTTTTGGTGGGTGCAGAACCACAATCTTCTTTTTCATTCATTTATATATGTGTTTGAGTATTGTACATAACCGGGGTAAAGGCACAGTGACCTTTAACCCCCACAACCTCCCACTTAAAGGACAATGTGCCTTTAAGGGAGAACAACCAGTGAGCATACTATCCAATGCCCATCAATACACGACAATACTCAAACCGCAGACTAGGTAGACTCTTCGTCAGCATATCTGTAGGGTTATCATTTTTATGAACCTTGACAAGCTCTATGCGCTTGTCCTCAAGTACCTCCCTGATGAAATGGTACCTGACCACAATGTGTTTGGTCTTTGCATGAAAGACCGGATTCCATGCTAGCTGAATAGCACTCATGGAATCACTATGCAATGTCGGTACACCTGTATGAATCCCCAAATCTCCCACTAGCCGATCAAGCCATATAGCCTCCTTGCAACCCTTTATGGCTGCAACATACTCAGCCTCTGTGTAGACAAAGCAATGCACTTCTGTGCACGAGACATCCACGACACTGCACCACCTGCAAAGGTGAACAGATAACCAAAAGTGGATCTCCTACTATCCACATGCCCTGCATAGTCTGAATCTGTGTACCCAAGTACACGCATGTCTCCTCTACCAAAGCAGATGCACATCTCCTTGGTACCCTTCATGTACCTCATGATGCACTTAACTGCCTCCCAATGCCTCTTTCCTAGATTATCCATATACCGTCTAACAACACCCACTGCAAATGCAATGTCTGGTCTAGTAGCTATCATAGCATACATAAGATTCCCAACTGCTGATGCATAAGGAACCTTGCCCATCATGGCACTTTCCTCATCTGATTTGGGACTATCTGTATGACTCAGTTTCACATATGGAGGCAATGGAGTACTCACTACCTTCCCCCCCTCCATATTGAAACGCTACAATACTTTTGTAACATACTCTTTTTGTGAAAGCCAAAGGAGTTTCCTACTCCGATCACGCATGATGCACATACCAAGAATATGACCTGCAAATCCCAAATCCTTCATATCAAAGGCCTCATGCAACTTGGCCTTTAATGCATCTAGCTCATAAGTATTCTTGCTAGCCAATAGCATATCATCCACATATAGTGCCAAGATTATCAGGCTATTATCCTTAGCTCTTTTAGTGTAGAGGCAGTGATCAATTTCACTCCTTGTAAAACCCTGGGACCGAATGAAAGCATCAAACTTCTGATACCATTCTCTAGGTGCTTGCTTAAGACCATAGAGACTCTTCTTCAGCTTGCAAACTAAATGCTCTTTGCCCTTTTCTTCAAAGCCTTCTAGCTGCACCACCATGTAAATTTCCTCATGCAAATCCCCATACAAGAAAGCTGTCTTGACATCCATCTGCATAAGCTCCATATCCTCTGATGCCACTAGTCCAAGCATGCATCTAAGTGTGGTCATCTTCACAACCGGAGAGAATATCTCATCAAAGTCCACACCCTTCTCTTGCTTGAACCCTTTCGCGACCAAACGGGCCTTGTACCTAGGCATATCATCACCTGTGACCTTCATTTTGTAGACCCATTTACATGGCAATGCTTTCTTTCCATGTGGCAAAGAAACCAAGTCCCAAGTCTTATTCTTCATAACTGAACTCATCTCTAATTGCATAGCATACTCCCACTTGCATTGATCCTCACGCATCATAGCCTCTCTGTAGCAAGAAGGCTCCCCGCAATCAGTGAGCATCACATAGTCTACCTGTGGAACAAACCTATCAGGTGGTCTAGACACTCTAGATGATCTTCTCAAGGGCATTTCAGCTTGCTGTCCCACCTGCATATCAGCCACATTTGGCTCATCATTTCCACTAATAGATGATCCATCATCTACCCTTGATTGTATACCTGTGGGAGTACTTGGTGGCACCATTTCTTACACATTTGGTGCATGGACAGCTTGCTGTCTATCAACATATGTAGGTGGATTCACATCCTGGAAAGTGATTCTCCTCATTTCCACATCCTCATGGGTGCCTTATGCATCTTCTTCTCATTGAAGACTACATCATGGCTGCATATGATCTTCTTTGCTTCTGGATCCCAGAGATGATAGCCCATCTCTCCACTTTCACCATAACCCAGAAAGATGCATTTCCTAGACTTAGGATCTAGCTTCTTTCGAAGCTCTTTTGGCACATGTGCATATGCCTCACACCCAAATATACGCAAATGAGAGTAAGAGGGCTTCTTGCCACTCCATGCCTCTTTAGGAATACCACCATCCAAACTCTTACTAGGTCATCTATTGATCACATGCACTACAGTCTTCATTGCCTCAGCCCAAAAACCACCAGAAAGACTTGCATTGGAAAGCATGCATTGCAACCTTTCTTGAATGGTACGGTTCATCTTTTCTGCAACAAGATTTTGCTCTAGAGTACGAGGAGATGTGAGCTCCCTCTTAATCCCACGTGTATCACAGAAATGCTGAAAGTCATGAGAGAGATACTCTCCACCATTGTTAGTCCGTAGGCATTTAAGCGTTCTACTTGACTGATTCTCAACCAAGGCCAGCCATTTCTGAAATACCTGGAACACATCACTCTTCCAAGCTATAGCATAAGCCCACACTTTCCTAGTTGCATCATCAATGAATGTCACATAGTATTCAGCCCCGCCTAATGACCGTGTAGGCACGGGACCATATACGTCTGAATGCACCAAATCAAGCTTTTCAAACTCTTTCTTTCCCCTTCTTTTATGGGCTGATTTAGTGTGCTTCCCATAGAGACAGTGCTCACAAAATTCAAAATTAGGGAAACTCAAATGTGGTACATAACCCAAATGGCATAAGAGTTTCATTCCATTCTGGCTCATGTGCCCCAACCTGCAATGCCACAAAGAAGTGCTTGGCTGCTCAGTTATTGCAACAACATGATCAAATACCCCTGATACATGTAAGGGATACAAAAGTCCCACACTTGGCACCCCTGGCCAAATGCATAGAGCCCTTTTAAATTTTCCAACTCTGAAAGCCAAAAGTGGTGTGAAAACCAGCATCATCTAGCTGACCCACTGAAATAAGACTCTTGGTCAGCTTAGGCACATGTCTCACATGTTTCAAAACAAATGCAGACCCATTTGCAAAAGAAAACTTTATGTCACCTCCTCCCACTATGTCACATGCATAGTCATTTCCAAGATGCGCACAACCTGTCTTTCCACTGTCATAAGTGGAGAACCATTCCCTATGGGGAGTAACATGAAATGAAGCACCAGAATCCAAAATCCAATCCTGGGAATATGCATCATTTGAAGTGGTAAGCAACTCTACAGATAAACTAGACATGAAGAGAACATCATTGTCACTATCATGTGTGACTACATTGATCTCCTCGATCTTCACTTTTACTTTGTCCTCCCTTGGACTCTCTTCCTTTTGATTTGCACCCCAATTTGCATTCTTTTTCTTATCCTTTTGCTCTCTTTTCAGCTTGTAGCAGTCCTTTTTCATATGGCCCTTCTTACCACAATGGTAACACTCAATGTTCCGTGCCCTAGATTTGCTACAAGACTTCCCTCTTTCTTGGGACTTCCCCCTAAACTGTGATCTGTCCCTTTGCACATTTAAGGCTGCATCTTGCTTGTTGCCGTCCATAGACTTCCGTCTAATCTCCTCGGCCAACAAGCTACCCACAACATCATCAAATTTCAATACTCCACCAGGTGCAGAGTTACTGACAGCTATACGGAAGGTATCCCATGAGGATGGTAATGAACATAAGAGAAATATTGCCTTAGTCTCTGCATCAAAATTCATCTTTTGAGCGTGAAGCTGGCTAAAAATAATATTGAATTCATTCAAGTGAGAAGCAATGGAGACCCCTTCCTTCATTTGTAGCTCAAACAACCTCTTCATGAGGTAAACTTTATTAGAGGCAGTTTCCTTTTCATAAGTGGCACATAGTTTCTTCCTCAAATCTTCTGTAGTCTGCTCATTTACTACTGTGAAATAAACTGACTCTGCAAGATGAAGTCTAATAGTAGACTTTGCTAATGCATCCAACTCATTCCAATCATCCTCAGACATATTTGCAGGCTTAGCTTCAATCCCTGCCAAGGGTTTAATCTGCTTCTTTTGGATAAGCACATCCCTTATCTGTTCTTTCCATAAAGAAAAGTTTGTCCCATCAAACTTTTTAATGTTGAAAAACTCCTTTTTAGACATGGAAGAGGATGCCATAATGCAAATAAAACAAAATCCCAAATGCTAGTGCATACAAGAGAGAATCACACCAAATACCAGGTGCACCCAAATGTGTATGCCACAATAGAGTGAAATATTACCGAAACTCATGTCTCAAAGCATCTGACTGATGTGCATATACTATGCATCCATATGAGCAAATCTGGCCCAAAAGAAAATGCCAACTGCAATGGTAATCCAAAATGCTAATAAGTGCCAAATGACTTAAGCATAAACACCGTCCACTGGCATATGCATTAATAATATCTCATCCAAGAGAGCATAGCACTATCAATGCATCACTTGCAATGTGTCAAAGCTGTCCCTCAGCATAAAATAGCATCCATGTGCAAAGTGTCCATAAAAATAGCATCCCACAAGGCAATTTGTGCCTATCAGTGCATCCAATAAGGACCGCAATGCATCCAAATGGCCTATAAATCATCCACTGCAACCAAATTCACACCACAAATGAGCGCACACTACTCAAACTACAACCAGAGTGATCTACATAAGTTATGCTCAAAAAATCATGGTCCCACGATAATGACCGCTACTGAAAATAGAACCTGAGATGCCTCAAAACATGGGTGCCATTGCATAATCAGACTCAGCAAGAAAATCTGCAAATATCTCTCTTCTGTCGGAACTCCGAAATCCCAACCGATGAGAGAAATGGGAGTCAACACTTATCCACTGCCATGTGGCATAAATCTAAGGTTTCAAAACCTTAGAATGAAAAATGCATAACAGAGAGACGAAATCGAATACACAGAGATCTATAACTCTTAAAATACTCCACCGAATCATGCAAGAACTGATAGGTAGGGGTTTTTGGGCATCCGAAACGCAATGGGACAAACGGTTTTGAAAACCGTGGTCTCAATCACTAGGTCCAACACACAGGCTGAAAAACGTTTTTTGAAACAGAGCTATTTGTAAACTCCATCGGAGTGCGAATGATGAGCAACATAGAAGTTTTAGGACCTCCTGAGTCCACCAGAACTCACAGATCTACAAATGGTTGCTCCAAACTTGAGTTCCAATACCCAGGTAAAAAAACGCAGAAACTGACACAGTGAGTCAGAAATCCAATGGAATGATCCCAAATTCAAGAATGAAGGTGTTTCCAAGCTCTTGAAGTAATGTGGACACCAAAAGCAAGCAATAGTTGCCTCTACAAGTCAATACGGAGTCTCTGTCATCGAACGAAACAGGGAAAAGCTCAAAAAACGACTTTTTCTTTGAAACCACTTAACAGGCTCTCAAAACCACTTCACAAAGCCAAAGTGACTTTTCCAAAGGTTTCTCCAAGGTCTCTACATACTTGGATGCAAGTAAAGTCACCCACAAAGCTTCCCACAGAGCTTCTCCTTCCTCCCACAGAGCTGCTGAGCTTCAAGCATTCACACACACTCAGCTAGATCACCCGAGCTCTGATACCACTTGAGAGTGCTCTCAACGAAAGCAAGAACGGAAGAGGGAGAGAGAGAAACAGAGAGCCACACAAGTTTTGGTGGGTGCAGAACCACCCTAATCTTCTTTTTCATTCATTTATATATGTGTTTGAGTGTTGTACATAACCAGGGTAAAGGCACAGTGACCTTTAACCCCCACAGGTATAACCTCTCAACTCAATCTCAAGCCTCAAATTATGTAACATACTATAGAAAATCAAAACACAAAAAATGACTTAGGTATAACCTAATCGTGGATTTCACCATCTAACACTAGGATTCAACTGTAACACACAACTATCAAGGGATAGTTGAGTGCCAAACTAAGTGTCTAAAAGCAAATCACATGATTTTTAACTTAGGTTGCAACACACAACTATCTAGGGACAGTTGAGTGCTAGACTAACTGTCTAAGACAACATCGCATGATATCTAACTTAGACTGCAACACACAACTATCAAGAGACTGTTGAGTGCCAGACTAAGTACTTGAAAACATCTCTAAACTTAGACTATAACACAACTCTCAAGGGACAGATGAGTGCCAAAATAAGCATCTATGAAAACATCACTAAGCTTGAACTGTAACACACAACTCTCTTAAGAGAGATGAGTGCTAGCCCAAGAGTTCCTACAAACAAACATTTTTATACAAACTGAGACAACAACACACAACTCTCTTAAGAGAGATGAGTGCTAGTCTCAGGTAAAAGATAATTATTTATATTATAATTAAAATTGCAACACACGACAAAAATAGACTGCAACACACAACTCTTGCAAGAGAGATGAGTGCCAGCCTATCTAGACACACACTTAAATACAATACAAAATAAATATTAAACAATTTAAAAAGATTGCAACACACAACTCTCCTAAGAGAGATGAGTGCTAGTCTTAAACAAAACAAGAGAGAGAGAAACATTGATTACTAATGAAAGACTATAATAAAAGTAAGGTACAGTAAGGTACCTATGACGAGAGATGGTAGGTATGGAAGTAAGCAAGAGATAGCAGGTAGGCAACCAAGAGGTGGCAGGCAGGCAAGCAGGTGGCTCAAGAATACAGCTGGATGTATTCCTATGAATACCAAAAATAAGAGTTGTTTCATATTTATACTATGTTTATTCGTATGAATAACCTCGTTTATTCATACAAATATGCTTATTCATACGAATAAAGGTTTATTCGTACGAATAAATTAGGAAAAATCAATGGATTTGTTTTAATTCAAGAAAATCACGATTTCTTGCATTTTTTCGAATCGAAAAACAAATTCGAGCAAATTAATGCAACTTAGCTTGTTCCCTCCTAACTCATCCCGATCAGCACCAAGACAAAGACCGAAGGCCACCACTCCTTCCACCTCACCCTCTGAGCTAGACTCCTCGGAGCTACACCCTGTCTCTTCTTCTTCATCGGTTAAGTCAAAGCTCGAACTCTCTGATGTTGAAGACTCCTCCTTGACAACTTCCTTTTTGTGACTTTTGATGTTGTAGCACACCTTCTTATAATCTCCCTACAAAATCAATTCTCCAGTATCCCACTTTTGAACAGCCTTCACCTTGTGTACCCAAGGCCTTCCCAAAATCAATGGATAGGCACGTGCATCTGGCTTGGTAGGGATCACCTAAAAAGTAGTTGGCACAAAAATTCCACACACATCTAGTCCTAGATTCTTCACAACTTCCAAGTTCTTAACCCTGGTGTTGTCAGCCAATTTGATGTGATAAGGAGAGGTAGTACTAGAGTATTTTAAATCATCATCTATCATGGTCTTCTAACTTATGACATTAATCGATGCACCTCCATCAATGTACACATTAGAAATCATTTGACCATCAATGATCACATCAACCACAAGTACATCATCACCTACATCTATATCTACCTTTTGAACAATAGGAATGGCACTTTTCTTCTTTTTCTTCTTTGACACTTTTGTGCTTGCTAGCTTTCGCCATTCCTTCTATATTTTTGGAGACAAAGCAAGTAATTGACCAAAGGTGATATGAGCTTCCTTTTCTTTAATGTCGGACAACAAGTCATAGCTTTCAATGCCTTGTCCTAAAGGAAAGTTTGATTGGTTAATCCTCCTTCTAGATGCCTTCTTTTTCTTACTACAGTGTTCCTCTTCTTGATGTTCCTCATCTACTTCTTCCTTGCTTTCTTCTTCTTCTTTTGCTTTACCACGCCCCCGTTTAGCCATCAGTACCTCTCTTTCCTCATCCCCTGAAGAAGCTTCTAACAAGCATACTTGTTTTTCTTCTTTCTTTCTCAATCTAGGATACTCGGGGCAATAGTAACCTTTTTCATTACATTCATAGCAAGTGACCCCACTCTTATCTCAAGGACTATCTTCACTCTTTGGTGCTCTAGGTTGTCGTGCATTAACCAAATGCAATTTCAAATCAACAAACTTTGCCATCAATTGGGAGGTATTATGATCTAACTTAGAGGACTTTGGTACCTGAGCAGTGCCCCTTACCTCCACCTTAGAAGTTGAAGCTGTTGAAGACACAAAAGAGGATTCGATCCTTAGAGAAGCTTCTTTCTTGGTCGCAATGTGAAGTGCCTCCATGTATGTTGTTGGATCTTTACTCATTACTTTTGAGCAAAGACAAGGCTCCAAAGCCATAATAAATTTTCTCATCTTTAAGTGCTCCATCCCTATGAGACTTTGAAAGGCCGATGATGTAGATGCCATAGCTTGCAAAGCTGCCCTTTCATACTTTGCCCATAAAGTCTCATATCAGATTGCCAATGTAGAGACCATCTCACCCTCTCCTTGATAGAACTGGTCCAACTGCAACATCAAAGCATTTGGTGACTCCACTACCCCAAATCTCTGCTTCATTGTAGTCTCACCACTTGGTCCCAGTCCTCCTTGGTAGAGTACGGCAAGGCCTCATGCCAACTGAAGGCTACACCTTTAAGAAAATCAGGCAAAATCTCTGCCCAATCCTTCATGGACCATCCAGAAAGCCGGTATCCTCGAACAAAATCTCAAAGATAAGACTCCGGGTCTTCCCCTTGGGTCCCTTGAAACATTGGAATCTTCACCATGATGAAACACAAAAGGGAAACACCAAGATCCCACAGAGCCTTAGTATATCAAGACCAACTTATTATGCATAACCAGTTGTTAAAAACCCTCCACAATGTGATCCCTAATAAAATCTTCAAAAATAAGTGACCAACTAGCACCATGAAAACATTGTGTATAGATGCATTCAAGAATTACCCTTCTCACAATTGGAAGTGCACATAATAGCTTCAAGATATTGTACTCTTCATCATTTGCATAGCAAAAGAAGTTGAAAGCATTGAGAATCACCACTCCACTATTAGAGTCAAAAACTACCCAAAGACTCAACTCTTCTTCACACCAAGCTGCTAGTGCATGAAACAATCCCCAATCTATCATTGTGCCTGCTACCGACATTGTCGATTCACCAACATCTTCAAGAATGCAAACATAAAGGATATGATCATAATGACCGTGCGAATAGCTTGAGCATCACCTTCACAATCTTCTAGTTCTCTTAAACGGGTTGCAATCTCTTCTAACGGAGTTCTTCCAAGCATCTTCTTTATCACATCAGAAAACACATGCCTATACTAGGCATAACATGCAATCAAGTACACCCAAGGCCATTAAGTAAGGTGGGATGAATCCAATACCAAACATACCCGGTGTCTCCACCAAAAGATATGACATGAAGTTGGGGGTAATAAACTTCATGCACCTCTTTACTTCCTATTGCTTTCGAACTGAGTGATAGAGATATTTATCATTGGGAAAGGGACATTCAAAAGAATCTTTTACACCAAGAGACCACACCATACTTTCCTCCCTTAGATGAGAATGAAGATGGTAACATCCCAAGTGATGTACTCAAGCATAGGGAGAAGGAAAGGATCAGCGGAAGAAGATCTTGCAGCTCAACATGACATGAACTAATATATATCGAGGAGTTTAAAGGGGCTAATTGGGTCGAATGGGTAGGTTTCAAGGAAACATTGCACCTCCTTCATAGACACCTTTACACTTAGCTCAAAAGACTCTCCAAACTATCATAATACACAGAGTCCCATAACTTTCAGTAGAGACATGATATAAAATATTCAAATAGATATCCAGATGTGCCTTGAAATGGGCTTTGCTCTGATATAATTTCATAAAAAACAAAGAAGTGATCGGAAAGATATGGGCAATCTCCTAGACGGGGGTAAAAGCTATCTGAAAAAGAAACAGTCACGCATAAAGAGTCATAGATTTTTGGTCTAAAATCTAATACAATAACTAAAGACATAGGATGATGCTTCTTGAAGAGAGCTTTGTGCTGATATAAGTTTTGTCTGAATCGAACCATTGAACGAAAAGTTATGAGAAAAATACTGACAGGGGGTCAAATGGCATGAGCTCACCTCTTTATATGACTCACCCTTCCTTTTTTCTAAAAACCCCATAATATCCCATACACAAATAACTCTCACCCCATACCAAGGTATTTATAATTAATACCTATGGTATTTACAATGATCCATTCCACTCATCCTCTCAATCCCATACAATATCTTAGAAAATAGAAATAAGTGAGAGCCTCTAGGCTATCACTTGATACTCAAACTCTTATCAAACATACAAGAAAACAATACCAATTCCAAATAAAATATATCAATTTTTGGCATCACACTATACTCGCTTGGCTGCATGAAAACACACCCTCTAGAAAACTTTGATGCATCTATATGAACATGGAATGTTAAATCCTATTTTGGTGCCCTTAAAATACGTGTGTGGTAGCTAGTGCAAGTTTGAGAGTGTCAAAGGCAGTGTGTCTTTCTTCTATCCAGATGAATGCCACTAAAAGCTTATACAAGGGTGAGCAATGTCTGCATAGAAGAGAATAAGCCTCTTTTAATAGCCCATATGCCCTATAAAATATTGTATGCCCTTGGGATATGTTGGAGGTGGAATCCCCAAAATGAGAGTGACCATATCGACCAACAATAATGGTGCAGAATGAAATTCTCCCAAATTTTATATGTTTCTTTTTGTAATGATTTGGTCTCCCAAAGAATTTTGATATTCTTGTTGGATTAATTGATCTATTTAGTATATACAAAAAAAGAAATTCTTTTGTAAACATTGAGTGGCTCATAGCATCTTTGATACCCACCACTACAACTTTGGTACATGAAATTTGTAAGAAGAATTATTTGTCTAAAATATTTCAAACTATTTTCAACACACTATTCAAAATTTTTGGACTTGTGTAAAGTCTAATTTAAGAAATGGACTAAAAAATAGTCCAAAAATTTTGAATATACTAGTAATGTTGTTTTTTGAACTAGATTTGACAACTCAAAACAAAAGATTTGGTGATTAAGTGCATACTTCTTATAATGCATATCTTATACTTCTTATAATGCATATCTTATTAAGGATAGATAGTATACTCTTCTACTACTTAATATGATCATGAAAATATTGCCATGTATAATTGGCCTTCATTTAAAGACTTTTCAATGTTTACATTGAGCTACTATTACCTAAGAACATCAATACATCACCAATTCTCTTTGAAAGGTGGTGTACATATTGACCTACATTTACTTACTAATGCATAACCAAATCTCTTACAAAGGTGGTCTACATAAACATCTTCATAACTTCTTATGAATTGAGCTACTAGATAACTTTTTATTAGATATTCACTTTCCATAAAAGTTCAAAACTTGCGAAGTTCAGAACTTGTGATTACAAAGACATCAGCCATCAGGTTTCTCAATACTAATGTCCTGAATGCCAGGCCCTTGACTACTAGGGTCCTGACTAATAGGCTCCTCTAAGACAGTACCAATGTCCTCAATGCACCCTTGACTGACTAATAGGGTGCTTTAAGACTGGAGTCTCAGTAGCAGGGTCCTGGCTAGTATTGTCTTGCCTAGTAGTCTGCTCTTCAATTCCAAGCACCTGACTAGTAGGCTGCTCTAGAGTCTCATGACCAAGTTCTTGGTGAGTAGGGTCCTGGCTACTAGGTTCTTGACTAGTAGGCTGCTCTGGAGTCTATAAGGTCATGGTGGAAGAACCATCTATGCCTCCTGGTAACTCCTCCTGGTCATGCTTTGCCTTCGTCCATACCTTCTTTGGGTAAGGCTTCCTTGCTTGATCCACTTGCATGTCCTTCATCCAAGATTAAGGGTGCATTCCTCACTTTTAATTTCAAGGGAAGTGCTTCCACCTCTTTAGCCTTACCATTTCCTACGATGTGTTGTACTACTACTTCTAACTGCCACAGGCCTTTTCGTATGATGAGTGGAACCTCCTTGACTCTAGTTGACAATTGATACCCCTTATTATTTGTGCGGATTTCTTCTCGGTGTAAGTCATCGGATGCAGAGCTTTCATCCTCATCATCACCTGAGCTAGAATCATCACCCTTAGATTCACTACCCTCTTCTTTGACATTTTCCTCACTACCCTCTTCTTCAACATTTTCCTCTTCAAAGAAGGTAGTGCAACTGTAATATGTGTCAAAGAACTCAATCTGATGGGGGTATCAATGACATTTACATTTCTACCTTGGCATCTCGATTTCTCAGCAGCAAAAACCATTCAATAAAATGCTACTTCCCACCCATCATTCAGTAAATTCTTTGTCATCTCTAGTATCACATTAGAATCCATCAGCTTTCTATAATCCACCATTGCTACATCAAGCTTAACCTTATTGTCCTCAAAGTAATGAAGCTCGAGAGTCCTTAAAGGAATTTTGATTAGATTTTCACCATCCCTGGATAAGAAGAACATCAAGAAAGGCTGCAAGACTTGAATGGCAGTGCCTTCCAAGACAGTCATATGATTGTGTAGGACTATACCATGGTATACTTTTGAAAGTAAATACCCAAATGCAGATGTCAAACTCGCATACAAGGCATCCTTTTGTGATTCTGTCATGAACATGACCAACATTGATCTTTTCTTATCTGCCATAGGAGCTTCTATGATAAACCGCACAAGTTCAACTATCTGTGACACTACAAGGTCTTGCAATTCATCTATGAAAAATACACATGGCTTCTCCCAAGCATGACTGCTCATTGTTATGAAATGCTCTGTATCAATGCCATTGATGTGTCAAAAATTTGTATCATTCTCTAATAGCAAGATATCATAGGAGAAGCTGAATGGAGAACCATCATCTAGACCACCAATTGCTCTACCTTGGGTAGTGAACTACAAGGCCTTTTTCTTGATGTCCATATATTCTGTCTCGACAACCTTTGGCATTTTAGCTCTTAGATCCTTTGTTGGTGTGGCATTTGCATCCATTGAAGCCAACCACTTTCTAGCCCATGTCTTATCAAGGAGTTGACCTAGGCTAATAAGTGCTTTCTTCTTATCCACATCAATTGACTTGCCAGCTAACTCATCATCAAATTTCAATAAAAACAATCAAACCTTAATGCTCTCTACCAACCAATAGACATCGGTTTCATTATTTCTTTCCTTTGAGTTGTAGTGTGCTCTGGTGCCTCAAAGGATATCTTTCCTATTTCATATGCTTGGCAAACATCCACCATGCTCTGAAACACTGAGTCCTCATGGAAGACAATGCAAGTAACGTCCATGTATCTTGCAACGGTGGTGTTCAAATCCTTTGCCTCAACCTTATTACTTGGTACGCCTTGCGTATTGCTTTCAACATTTTTCAAGCATCTATAGAACCGAGTCCTGTTTGCCATGTACTCAGATGCATGTACTCAGATGTAGGTCTCCTACTCTTCACTATTTGTGGATTTCCACAGCCCACCCATAACTCCCTTGCCTTTATCAGGATCTCAGAAAGAGAAGAGATTTTTTTCAACCTAAATGGAGCAGAATTCAGCCTTTTGGATTCTAGAATGTACTTTGAGTCATCGTTAAATATGCATACATGACAAATAACCCGTTGAAACTTTTCCATCCACTCAATCTGTGGCAAGTTTCCTTTTCTTCCCTCATCAAGGGTGATCCTGCAAGCTTCACAAAAGTGTTGCCCATGAATGGTCTCATACCTGCATCTTTCTAAGAATCTATTCTTTGCTAGCATGTATCTCTTCTGTATCTCTTCTCGATGTTAGTCCCATATTGGCTTTGGTACAAAGCCTCTCCACGAACAAAGTCACTCCTTCTAAAGTTCTCAAAAGCATCGAGAAAGTTCACGTGCTTTTGAAATGTGACATCAAGCAATGTAAGATCATCTTCTTAAAGTGTCTTAAATGCCATGGGATGAAGAGTGATATTAGTGGCAACTAGAGTTCCTGTTTTCCTAGTATCTTCATACAATTTGCGTGCAAATGTCTTATCTAGCTTTCTTTGATTTGTGAACAACGAAGTTGGATCAATAAGCATTGTGGCCATGCTGAATTGTGAAAATCCCCAAATGTACCCCTCATCCTCTAGAGGATGTAAGTCTGCCACACTTATAGAAAAGTTTGCAAGACTTGTAGCTTCTTCTTGTGGATCCTCCTGATCATCACTATCCAATTTTTTGCATGGTTTTAGATAACCTACACTTGAACGATTTGCATGTGGAGTAGGAGTTATTTTGGCTCTTTTTTTGGGAATAGTTGTAGTACTTGAATCTGCTCCACGATCACTCCTTCTTGTTCTTGTAGTTGCATCAATCGATGGTGTAGGTACAGTTGGAGATACTGTAGTTATTGCCGTAGGATATTCTAATTACTCTTGTCAGAGATACCGTAGTTATCGCCACAGATATTGGCAATACAACTTGAGGGCTACATGTTATAGATGGCATACTTACTACTATTGAAGGTACAACACCATCACTTGGAAATGCATCCCACAGTTTCTTCAATGCTTCCAAGGCACTAAGTAATTATCGAGATCCTTCAATTGAATCTAGTAAGGGCTTCAAGAAGTGCTTCTACGTAACTTGTAATGTGTAGACCACATCGTCATTCTTCCCTTTGCACACAACCTCTATCAAATTATTTTCTTGAATGTTGATAGTTGAGACCATGCCACCATTTCTTACTGCCTCTGGAGAATATTTCATGCTTAACACATTCTTGGCAGTGATCACCAAAAAATACTTTGATTTGCGCTCCATAAAATACCAAGCATGTTCAAGATATTTGAAAGACACCTTAGAACCAGAACTCGAAGCCATAGTATGTTGCAAAGTAATCAAAATTAAAAAATGAGAATTACAATGATTTTCAAACTCAAAATATTAAAAAATTTGCTAATTCAATATTTAAATATTAAAAATTGAAATTTCAAGAGCTAAAATATATTTTTATATTTCTAGATTATATTTTTTATCTGATATTTTCTTACATAAATATTTTAATTCAAAATATTTTATAAACATACATAAAAGAATTTAATTTAATTTCTCTAAAATTTTCTTTAATTTTTATTTATTTATTTATTTTTATTTATTTATCTATTTATTTAAATTTTAATTTAATTTTATTAAAAGTTTATTAATTTTTTTAAATTTTATTTTATTAATTAAATTTAATTTATTTTTTATTTTTTATTTTTTTTAAATTTAATTTAATTTTTAAAAATTTTTTAAATGTTTTTTTTTAAATACGAGCCCGAAAGTGCCCACCACTCTCCTTAAGCGGAGGGATTAACCCCTCGACCGGTTGCGTGGGCATTAGGCCTCCCACTTGGGGAGTTAGGGGAGGTGATTAACCTCCCCCCTAAACATGTTGTGCGTGCAACAGGCTAGCCCGCAGGCCCGGCCTGTTACACGCGCAACAAGTTCAGGGGGTAATGTTGGGATATCTCAAGGTGTATGCCTCAGGCACACCTTATGTTTCTATGTGTGAGTGCTAGAGGCACAGTTAGGTGCCCACAAGCACAGTTAGGTGGTGGAAAAGCCACATAGGATGATTGAGAGAATCTAGGAGTAGATTGAGGAGATGATTGTGGAGCTTTGAGGTCATCAGTGATGTCAGTGACCTTGTATGAGGTGCCTACTTAAGGACCTCTCTTTTCTTCATTCCATAAGCAAGTATTCTGATTTTGTGTCAACTCTACTCTTTCCTTTCAGTGTTCCAACATGGTATCAGAGCCATTTGATCCTCCTTGAGCCCATTTCTGCCACATCATCATCTTCTTCCTCTTCTTCTTCTTCACCATCTCTCCCTCTTCTTCCAAAAATTTGCTTGAGCTTGATCTCCTCCGATTCTCACCCATTTCCCACGCCCTTCCTGTTGGAGATCCCTCTTGTTGGGGCGAATTTCGGGCTGCAAGCAATTGAAGAAATATGCGCTCTGCTGGTCGCCATTGTACGAAAGTCGTCGAATCTTCTTCCTGCGTTTTCTCTGCGCCTGCTCCGTCTTTGTCTAATTCCTTTTAGGGCAAGCTTCTCCATACCTAGAGCTACCTTGTGCTGAAATTTGAGCAGCAATGGCTGCATATTGAAGGAGAAAACAGAGAAAAACCAGTCGACTTTGTTCAAGAAGGTGAAGGCGACCTGACGCATATTTTTGCCTCTTCTTCCCAGAGGATCTACTGTGGTATACCAGCTTTCTTTTGCCTCAAAAAGCCCCCTTTCTTTTGCTTTGAAGAGTGTGATATGAGCCCTCCAAGTTCAGCTCTCTAGTTTTGACAGTTTTGACATACTTTTGAAAATGATGCTACATAAAATGCTACTCTAGCATTTCTGGTCTGTTGAAGTTTTCAATAACTTCACTACAAGTGTTGCTTCAGTTTTGTTTTGACTTGCTAGACCTGGTTGTGATTGGAAAGTGTTTATTTCATCCACTTCTATGAAGCATGTAAAAGGAAGCATCATTGTTTGAAATCTAGTCACTACTATTTGCTACATCAAGTGCTCATACTTTGGAAGCATTTCAGTTATTTTTGCCTTGTAAGAGAGATAGACACTGCCCAATATCTGGGTTAGACCCTCTCATGGCTACCTTATATAATCTTGAGAAGTTCAATGGAAAGGGCTTCCATACATGGCAAATGAAGGTAAAATTTGCATTGATGCGGGAGAACTTATGGGGACTTGTCAAACCTACTCCTACCGCTTCTTCTACAGCCTCCAATGTTGGAGAATCCTCAACACCGACACGACCGGCAAGGGATCCAGCAAGAGAAGAAAAAGCATATGGTATAATTGCTTTAGCTTTGGGTGATGATTACATACATCATATATCTGACTTGGAGTCTCCTTCGGAAGCTTGGCAGAAGCTAGACTTGATTTTTGGTGCAAGCTCTCACATATCTAAACTATCACTTAAAATCTCTTTCTTTGAATTAAAGATGGCAAGTGATACTACTTTAGCTGCTCATGTCAACTATATGCGGAGTCTTATGACTCAATTAGCTTCTATCAACTCTCCTATCACCCCTGATGATGCTATGGCAGTGTTACTTAAGAGTATGCCTGAAAGTTTTGATCACATTGTTAGCACTTTGAAGAATCTTCCCAATCCTAACCTTGAAGGCATTATCTCAGCTCTCCAAGAAGAAGAAAGACATATGGAGCTAAGGAAAGGCAATGACACTGCTTATGTTATGAAATTCCAGAAGGGCAAGTATACTCCTTGGAATCACTGTGGAAAGACAAATCACCTTTCAAAGGACTGCTTCAAAGTAAATCCATGCAAGCACTGTGGCAAAAACAACCATAGTGAGAAGTTTTGCAAAGCCAAAGCAAAGACAGAAAATGCAAATCTACTTATAGTGAATGAGCCTCCACAAGATGAGGCATCCTTTGAAGATTATGCATTTTAAACACATCTCTATGTATGCTCTAGATCTCTCCTTTTATGTCAAGGTACCCAGCCTGGATAGTCCTCCAAAATGAATGAAAATAAACTATTGTGTTTTGTGTGTTTTGTAAACACCTCTGGTCACCTTATGATGTAGGCCATGTGTATGTTTTGCTCCATGGTACCTCCTGCAGACATTGTGTGCATGTACATGCAGGGGAGATAACCATTGGAAGGTCTTTTTGTATCCCTTTTTGTTTACCTTACACCCAAGGGAACCCTTGCTAGCATGAGAACCTAGCCATAGATTAATCCTTGACCACCATGAGATGGCATGAGAAACTATGAGACTAGATGTTGACATAGCCTGAGGCATTTCCTTGAGGGGGGGTTTGTTGGGATATCTCAAGGTGTATGCCTCAAGCACACCTTATGTTTCTATGTGTGAGTGCTAGAGGCACAATTAGGTGCCCACAAGCACAGTTAGGTGGTGGAAAAGCCACATAGGATGATTGAGAGAATCTAGGAGCAGATTGAGATGATTGTGGAGCTTTGAGGTCATCAGTGATGTCAGTGACCTTGTATGAGGTGCCTACTTAAGGACCTCTCTTTTCTTCATTCCATAAGCAAGTATTCTGATTTTGTGTCAACTCTACTCTTTCCTTTCAGTGTTCCAACAGGTAATCCCCGCTCCTCGCCTCTCACCTCCCCCTCGACCTCTCCTCCGCCTCCTCGCTCCCTGTCTCCCACCTCCTGCCTCCCCCTCGACCTCTCCTCTGCCTCCCCACTTCCCGCTTCCCGCCTCCCCCTCGACCTCTCCTCCACTCCCCCACCTCGCCTCCCCGCTCTACGCATCTCGTCTCCCCTGCCTCGCCTTGCCAACACCTCCCTCGAGCCTTGCTCCCCCTCCCTCGTTGCCTCGTGCCTCTGCAAAAAAAAAGTCGCCTGAAGGGGAAGGGGAGGGAGGGAGAGGATTCATCGCTGGAGGGGGAAGCGGGAGGAGAGGGGAGGGGGAAGTGGGAGGAGAGGGGAAGGGAGGGGAGGGAGCGGAAGGAGAGGGGAAGGAAGGGGAGGGGAAAAGCAGGAGGAGAGGGGATGGGAAGCGAGAGGAAGGGAGGAGAGGGGATGGGAACCGAGAGGAGAGGGGAAGGGAGGGGAGGGAGGAGAGGGGAAGGGAGGGAGGGAGGGAGTACCTGGGTGGGGAGGTGGTGGAGGAGCTCGAGGAAAGTTGTGAGAGAGAATGAGGAGAAGTAGAGTTTTATAGGAAATGGGTAGCTTTTAGGTCAAGTCCACTTTTCCACACTTCTCTCCTCTCAGCAACCTGTTGCCAGATTCTCAAAATTTTCAAAATATTGCAAGAGGTGAGTTCATTTCTAACCTATTGCGTACGCAAGAACTTCTAAGAATCAAGTTTTTGAAATTTTGATTTTTTTTTTCAAATCCGATTCTTTTGTGAAAAACTTGTTGCGTACGCAACAATATTAAAAAACCATCTTTTGCATTAAATCTTTTTTCCCACAAATTTCCCTCTTTACCTCAAACTCTCACAACCTATTGTTACAAATTTCTCTCAAACTCAAACTCTTCCAGCCTATTGGGCACGCAATAATTTTTCAAAAAAAAAAGAAAAGAAAGCAATCTATTACAAATTTCTCTCAACCTTAAAACCACTTAAACCTCCCTAGCTATTGCGTACGCAACAACTTCAAAACAAAATTTAACCATAAATCTCTCCAAAAACTCTTCTCATGATACTTTATTAATATGAGAAATCTATTTGTAATATTTTTACTCCATAATATAATAAATTTTTATTAACTAATGTTAAAATGTAATTTTGCTAAAAATATAAATTGTTAATCTATAAAATAATATAAATATTATATAATTATTGTATAAATATATATTATTAATATTATATGTTAATAACATTTAAAATTTTATACTTTACATACTAATAACCTTAAAATTTTAAAAATATAGTTAGTCAAAAAATACATTAATTAAAAAAATATAACAATGAAAATATTTTTGAAAGGAAGGTCTTCTAGCATATGTGCTTTATATAATACTTATTCTTCAAACAATGAAGAATAAGTATTATATAAACCTCCCTACCTATTGCATACGCAACAACTTCAAAACAAAATTTAGCCATAAATCTCTCCAAAAACTCTTCTCATGACACTTTATTAATATGAGAAATCCATTTGTAATATTTTTACTTTATAATATAATAAATTTTTATTAACTAATGGTAAAATATAATTTTGCTAAAAATATATATTGTTAATCTATAAATTAATATAATTATTATATAATTATTTTATAAATATATATTATTAATATTATATGTTAATAACATTTAAAATTTTATACTTTACATACTAATAACCTTAAAATTTCAAAAATATAGTTAGTCAAAAAAATACATTAATTAAAAAAATATAGCAATGAAAATATTTTTGAAATTGAGGTCTTCTAGCATCATATGTGCCTTATATAACACTTAATCTTCAAACAATGAAAAATTAGTGAATGTATTTGTAAGGTCGTTGTTAATAGGAAAAATCTCCACAATATTCTTCCTTCTATTAACTAGATTTGTAATAAAAATATACATTATTAACTTAAAAAGTAATAAAATATAATGTAATTACTGTATAAATTTAAATAAATATATGAATTATTAATTTTATACATTAATAACATTTAAAATTATGTATATTATATACTAATAACCTTTAAACTTTAAAAAGGTAGTCAATCAAAGAATTGAATTAATTTTAAAAATAAGGAAATATTAAATTTTACACACGTGCTTTTAGCATGTATGCTTTTCTTCCATGTGTATAATACTTATTAGTCAAAGAATCAAGAATTAGAGAATATATTTATAAGGTAGGTTTTTAAAACCATAGAATCTGGAAGAGGTTTAGCATACCTGCTTATCTTTGTTACAGTATGTAATACTTTGCAAAAGCCTTAAACAAAGGCCTTAAACTTTGTTTAAGGCTTTGCACAAAACTGCAATATCATTGAATCCATTGGGATATCATTTTTCTACTTTAGCAACCACCAAATATCCATGGTATGAATCCATGATATGGAATACATATTTCTTTTGAATATTTCTTATCACATACTTCTTCATTTCTTTTGATACACCATGCAACATGAATGTAAGAAAATATGAATCAGTGTGCTTTTAGCCTATGTGCTTATCTATAATCAGTAGGATACTTTGACTAGGTAGACTTATAATTACTTAAAGTAAAGCCTTTGCAAAGGATCATACCTAGTATTGGATATAAACAAAACACTTTGGAAAGCATATAATATATAATCTATATATATCTAAACTAAATACTTTGGAATGCATATTTTATATAGTCTATATACCTTAAATGTTACACCCTAAATCTTAAATCCTAAAGTTTCCTAAATCTTAGGTTATAAAATCTAAGCTCTTAAACTTATATAACAGTTCTTATCCCTAAACCCTAAACCCTAAACCTTAAACCCTAACCCCTATAGCTTAAATTCTAAAACCTAATTTCCATATCCTAAACCCTAGATTCTAGACTCTAAGCTCGTGACCTTATGTACTAAACCCTAAACCCTAAAACCTAAAACCTAAATCCCAAATCTCCCTAAAACAATAATTATAAATCCTAAACCCTAAATGCTAAATCCTAAATCCTTAACCATAAATCCTAAACCATAGATCTTAAATCCTAAATCCTAAACCCTAAACCCTAAATCCTAAAACCATAATCATAAACCTAAAACCCTAAACACTAAATCTTAAACCCTAAGCCCTAAATCCTTAACCCTAGATACTAAACCCTAAACCCTAACCCTAAAATACAACCAAAATTTAATGATTTTTTTAAATTTGTGCAATAAGTTTGATATATCCCCCAACCTGTTGCAACTAGAATAGGTTAAGGGTGCACCCAACCTTTTCCAAAAATCAAGGAATTTTCTTGATTTGTGCAACAAGTTGGATATACCCCCCAACCTGTTGCTCAAGCAATAGGTTGGGGGATATATCTAACCTGTTGCACAAAAGAAAACCGATTCTCTTCCCTGAGTCTTCGGAGTTTCGTGATCTTGCCGGATCCTCTCCATCTCCCGATCGGGCTTATGTGAGTAAATATTGCATAATAGGATAGTACACTGGGTCCCATGCTTCTTGTCAGATCCTTCTCCTCCTTGCTGGCTTCTTTCTTATCCAACTTGTTGGCTGCATGACAGTTGATGATGTAAGAAAATAATACAACGTCTGTGCTCAATAGATAATAGGATCTCGTATGCAAGAGAGAAAACAAGATAGTATGGAGAATCAAAAATTTGATTACTAAGAACTGATACAATAGATGGTGCTGCCTCCCAGCCATGTGCTCCTATGAAAGAAGCTTCAATGGCATGCTAGAAATAGTAGAAGATGGAGGCTGAATGCTAAGGAATCAAGGTTGCTATAGCCAGTGATGAAATGGGCTTCACAGGCTTGCTCTTATATAGCCACCAGTTGTAGTCGGTTAGGCTCAATTGGGTGGCCAACCCAGTCCGCCCAAAACGGTCGACTGGGGGTCAGTCTCGAAATAGGCCACCGACCATACGATAGAGCAGGTGCGCAAAACAGAGCAACTAACCTATGGTCACCATTCCGCCCACAGCCATCCGAGATCATCTGAGGCTCAACGGGCCTCGCAAACTGAGAGTGGGCTACCCCGGGAAATGCTCCATCTACCCTCAGTGCAGTCAGTCAAGGGATGCCTTCCCGCACTTGGATGTAGCCTAGTTGGTGGTGTGCCAACTCTATCTGAAGCCGTCCAGCCATCAGGCCACACATGGCCCCCATCTGGTGTCCAAACCAGGACCTATCGGATAATCGAGCTACTCAAATGCCTTCTCCTCATAGGGGGGGCTTACAAGTAGAGTTAGCTAGTTCCTGCATAGTTACACGAGAGTGGAGCATTGATATCTAACACCCCCCTCAATGTCCACCCGCAAGTGAACTTACTTTTTCGGCCCAATGCCAAGTCGATGAAGATGCCTCTCCAGCAAGTCTCTTCTAAGATCCTTTGTGAAGATGACCACAGCATTCTCTGTAGTCCGTGTGGGGGTTAAAGGTCACTGTGCCTTTACCCCGGTTATGTACAATACTCAAACACATATATAAATGAATGAAAAAGAAGATTAGGGTGGTTCTGCACCCACCAAAACTTGTGTGGCTCTCTGTCTCTCTCTCTCCTTCTTCCGTTCTTGCTTCCGTTGAGAGCACTCTCAACTGGTATCAGAGCCCGAGTGATCTAGTTGAGCGTGCGTGAATGCTGGAAGCTCAGCAACTCTGTGGGAGGAAGGAGAAGCTCTGTGGGAAGCTTTGTGGGTGACTTTACTTGCATCCGAGTGTGCAGAGACCTTGGAGGAACCTTTGGAAAAGTCACTTTGGCTTTGCGAAGTGGTTTTGAGAGCCTGTTAAGAGCTTTCAAAGAAAAAGTCATTTTTTGAGCTTTTCCCTGTTCCGTTCGATGACAGACTCCATATTGACTTGTAGAGGCAACTATTTCTTGCTTTTGGTGTCCACTTCACTTCAAGAGCTTGGAAACACCTTCATTCTTGAATCTGGAATCATTTCATTGGATTTCTGGCTCACTGTGTCAGTTTCTGCGTTTTTTGCCCGGGGGTTGGAACTCAAGTTTGGAGCAACCATTTGCAGATCTGTCAGTTCCGGTGGACTCAAGAGGTCCTAAAACTTCTATGTTGCTCATCATTCGCACTTCGGTGGAGTTTACAAACAGCTCTGTTTCAAAAAACGTTTTTCAGTCCGTGTGTTGGACCCAGTGATTGAGACCACGGTTTCCAAAACCGTCTGTCCCATTGCGTTCCGGACGCCCAAAAACCCCTACCTATCAGTTCTTGCGTGATTCGGTGGAGGATTTTCAGAGTTATAAATCTCTGTGTATTCGATTTCGTCTCTCTGTTATGCATTTTTCATACTAAGGTTTTGAAACCTTAGATTTATGCCACATGGCAGTGAATAAGCGTTGACTCCCATTTCTCACTCATCGGTTGGGATTTTGGAGTTCTGGTAGAAGAGAGATATTTGCAGATTTTCTTGCTGAGTCCGATTATGCAATGGTGCCCATGTTTTGAGGCATCTCAGGTTCTATTTTCAGTAGCGCTCATTACCGTGGGACTATGATTTCTTGAGCATACCTTATGCAGATCACTCTGGTTGCAATTTGAGCAGTGTGCGCTCATTCGTGGTATGCATTGGGTTGCAATGGATGATTTATAGGCCATTTGGATGCATTGTGGTCCTTGTTGAATGCGCTGATAGGCCCAAATTGCCTTGTGGGATGCTATGTTTTATGGACGCTTTGCACATGGATGCTATTTTATGCTGAGGGACAGCTTTGACACATTGTTGGTGATGCACTGATAGTGCTATGCTCTCTTGGATGAGACATTATTGATGCATATGCCAGTGGACAAGAAGATCATACGCAGCCATGATGTGGTCTTCAATGAGAAGAAGATGCATAAGGCACCCATGAGGGATGTGGAAATGAGGAGAATCACTTTCCAGGATGTGAATCCACCTGCATATTTTGATAGACAGCAAGCTGTCCATGCACCAAATGTGCAAGAAATGGTACAACCAAGTACTCCCACAGGTATACAATCAAGGGTAGATGATGGATCATCTATTGGTGGAAATGATGAGCCAAATGTGGCTGATATGCAAGTGGGACAGCAAGCTGAAATGCCCTTGAGAAGATCATCTAGAGTGTCTAGACCGCCTGATAGGTTTGTTTCAGGGGTAGACTATGTGATGCTTACTGATTGCGGGGAGCCTTCTTGCTACAGAGAGGCTATGATGCGTGACGATCAATGCAAGTGGGAGTATGCTATGCAATCAGAGATGAGTTCACTTATGAAGAATAAGACTTGGGACTTGGTTTCTTTGCCACATGAAAAGAAAGCATTGCCATGTAAATGGGTCTACAAAATGAAGGTCATAGGTGATGATGTGCCTAGGTACAAGGCCCGTTTGGTTGCTAAAGGGTTCAAGCAAGAGAAGGGTGTGGACTTTGATGAGATATTCTCTCCGATTGTGAAGATGACCACACTTAGATGCATGCTTGGACTAGTGGCAATAGAGGATATGGAGCTTATGCAGATGGATGTCAAGACAGCTTTCTTGCATGGGGATTTGCATGAGGAAATTCACATGGTTCAGCCGGAAGGCTTTGAAGAAAAGGGCAAAGAGCATTTAGTTTGCAAGCTAAAAAAGAGTCTCTATGGTCTTAAGCAAGCACCTAGAGAATGGTATCAGAAGTTTGATGCTTTCATTCGGTCCCAGGGTTTTAGAAGGAGTGAAATTGATCACTGCCTCTACACTAAAAGGGCTAAGGATAATAGCCTGATAATCTTGGCACTATATGTGGATGATATGCTATTGGCTAGCAAGAATACTTATGAGCTAGATGCATTAAAGTCCAAGTTGCATGAGGCCTTTGATATGAAGGATTTGGGACTTGCAGGTCATATTCTTGGTATGCGCATCACGCGTGATCGGAGTAGGAAACTCCTTTGGCTTTCACAAAAAGAGTATGTTACAAAAGTATTGCAGCATTTCAATATGGAGGGGGGGAAGGCAGTGAGTACTCCATTGCCTCCATATGTGAAACTGAGTCATACAGATAGTCCCAAATCAGATGAGGAGAGGGCCATGATGGCCAAGGTTCCTTATGCATCAGCGGTTGGGAGTCTTATGTATGCTATGATAGCTACTAGACCAGACATTGCATTTGCAGTGGGCATTGTTAGCCGCCAAGAGGAAGTCGATAGAGCGAGCGAGGAAAAGCGAGCGGGCCCAAAAAAGCGAGCGAGCTTTTCTACAATTTCCTTATCGAGGTATTCGACATAGCTTTGTGGAAACCACTATTTGGGAAGATTCTCGAAAATAAAACTTATGTTACTATGTGTAACTATACCAATATTGCGAATTATAGTCTACCTTAACTTCCAATTGGAGCCATACTCACATTATGCAACAATAATATGTGGGTTTGAAAGAAACCAAATTTCCACTCCAAAGCGGATTCCATTACTGATACAACAAATCTTTTGCATTTGAAATGGGTCTTATTATCAAACTCCTTCAATAATCAAAACAAATGTGTTGCTTGATATGTTGAACTTAGTAATGTAAACATCACTTCACCCATATGCAGGGAAAAAAAACTGTCTGTAGACTTCATAGCATGGGATTGCATCAACACTTATAACATTCAAAATGGTTCTTCTTATTAAAAGTGTTATCAACCATGAAAGTTCACCCGTATGTTGAAAAACCCAAGTGTCATTTATGACATTCAAAATTGTTCTTGCAACCATCCTGTAGTTCCTAGAGATTTTTCCCATACTTCCAACCCCTTCCCTTCAACCACTAAGAGGTATCTAATAGTTTTATAGAACACTTGAGATATCATCACCTCCTAATACAAAACCATTATTACTATTTGTAGAACACTTGAGATATCATCACCTCTTAATACAAGACCATTCTTACTATTTGTAGAACACTTGAGATATCATCACTCGTTCCCTTCAGCCACTAAGAGGTACCTAATACTTTTGTAGAACACTTGAACCATTCTTACTATTTGTAGAACACTTGAGATATCATCACCTTTTAATACAAAACCATTCTTACGGTTTGTATAACACTTGAGATATCATCACCTCTTAATATAAGACCATTCTTAGTATTTGTAGATCACTTTAGATATCATCGCCTCTTAATACAAGACCATTCTTACTATTTGAGAGATTAATGGATTAAAGGTTTGAAGCTCATAGGAGACGAAGGAAGAGAAAGTCAGTTTCAACATGAGGACAATAAAACTAATTGGAATATTTTGACTTATGTATTATACCTTTTTGAAGACTATGAATTTAAGTCAGTTTCAACATTAGGATGATAAAACTAATTAGAATATTTTGACTTATGTATTATACATTTTTGAAGACTATGAATTTTAATGAGGAGAGGCACGCACACTACTCAGTAAATACACTAGTACTACTACTAGCCTATGACTATTAAGCCTAGTAGCACCAGTGTGATTTTGAGCCTTGTATCAACCTTTTGATAATTTTCTTTCATCATTAGTGCAATAGAAATTATTCCTTCTATCAGAAGAATCTTGCCAAATTTATTCAAAGTGATGATTTTGTAGTCTACATCCACTATCCTCTGACTCTCAAAAATATATTAAATGTGAGCACCCATTTATCTTGTATGATCAACCTAGACTATGCTGCGATAGGACATTACTAGAACAAAAAAAATATGAATTGATATGGCGATGTTCGGTGTGAAATAACCAAATTAAGGATTTAATAAGAAAGAAAACAATCAGAATCAATAGGCTATTCAATGGCTCAAATCTGCACAGAAATTATAATGTGCCTCCCATCTCTTATGCATTCCAGCTCCTCATGTTTGACAAGAATGCAAACAATAATGAAATCACATTATCTTTAGTTTCAAAGTAATCAAAGCACCAAAAATAAATGCAAACATATTGGATGAGGAATAAATAGGTATAGATATAGATAGACCTATATATATGCATTCATAGATATAATGATGATTAAAGTTGGATGGTCGTAATAATATTATGTGTACTATCATTGGGATTAGGACTACTATCGGTAATATTGTATGTAGTAGTAGGAGAACTACCATTAAGGAACACTCAAATAAAATTACTAATGGTGGTGATAAAACTACCACTAGTAGTTTGGTAATTACCCCTAACATCTACAACAAATATTTGATGGGTAGCTAGTATTAGGTCAAAAGGCCCCAATTGTGCTATAATAATGGACCAAAAAAGGGAGTGCTATAGCATCACCTAAGGGTCACTTTTTATCCATGAAAGAAACAAGTCGGTGCAACCTAGGTCATACAGATCTAGGTCATGTGGAGTGGTTCGCGTCTCTTTCCTTGACAAAAAAGTTACACTACCTTTGATAGTAACTACAAAGATTGCTGCCATAGTGCCGTAGAGTAGCCCCTAGGTTGCACCATCATCCTTTTTTGCTTTTGAGCCATTAAGTTTGATCCACTGATTTTATGTAGAATTATTCTACTATATGTTCACATGTCCTTAATAGGATCTTGATATAATCCCTTCCATTGTAAGTACTTTTACTTTAAGTTTCACATATCCTTAACAAACCACTAGGCTTCAACACAGATTCATTCTTATGTTTCAAGCCTCAAAATCAAACACCCTTGTAAAAGGGATAATGTATTAAAGCTACATTCAATCCATCAAATCTTTGAATAACAGTTCTATTGAAAATTCATGTATCATCAATAGGATTTCATCCATTATATGCTCATTTGTCTTTAATAGTATGTCTAAAAATTCATGTATCTTCAATATTATTTCTCTCATGTGTTCCAATATCTTCAAAAAAATACCTTTATTTATGTCCAAACTTGAGCATTGATTTGTATTTATCAAACACAATTTCACTCCACCTATTCTTTAGGATGAAATTTTTTCGCCAAAAGTGGGCCAAATGTAAGGTCTTTTCACATATTCTTAAGAATGAAAATTTTGGCCTTATGTTGGCAAGTCTATGGAATGAGGGTAAGGCCAAAGTCTCTGGTACGGTGCATTAGGTCTTGATTAATTCTTCTTTAGGCTTGAATATTTAATGCATTAACTTCACGACTATTATTTATGCTTGAACTTGTAATGTATTAATTTCATGACTTAGGATTTTATGAAGTTATATCTAACATGTCCCAAATTTAATGGAAATTAATATCCTACATAACACAACAAAGTATTATCATATCCCTTCCCAAAATCAATGCTACCTAGCAACTCTCCTAGCATTTTCACTGCCTTGCATTTGAGTTAGGTATGATGAAGAATGTTGCCTACCTTTGGAACCTCTTAGAGTTACCGTTAGCATGATCTAATTTCATGTACCCCAAAACTTGAGACTTGGAGATTCCCATATCACACCAGCGGTAGCTATCTTGTCCACTCTCAATGCCAGTAAGAGCTAGGCCCCATAGACCCGTAAAAGAAGTCTTTTTGGAGGTTCAATTTTTTCCCTCCGTCTTCTGCAGGCCCCATGATAAAATAGGATATATTCATCACCCTACATTTAATGCAAGAATTGACACAACTTTTTTGGACTTGACTATGTAGTTTACATCTCAAACTTGGTGCTAAAATTGCAGACTGGGAGATTCCCATATCACACCAACGGTAGCTGTCTTGTCCACTCTCAACACTAGTAAGAGCCGGTCCCCATAGACCGGTAAAAGAAGTCTTTTTGGAGGTTCAATTTTTTGCCTCCATCTTCTCCGACCCCATGACAGAATAGGATATATTCACCACCCTACATTTAATGCAAGAATTGACAACTTTTTTTCGACATGACTATGCAGCTTACATCCCAAAATTGGTGCTAAAATTGCATACCAGACATCTCCATTTGCTGGGGGGGTGTCCCTAGCAACCCCTTGGACTTGCTCTATTTGTCTAGTTATGTCTCTCCACAAAAATCGGAGTGCATGCATCCATGTATGTATGTACACACACACACACATGTATGTATGCATACCCCCCGAAAATCAAGACCCCCATTGCAAAGAAAGGTAAAGAACACAAGTGCTTGTTCTTATGCTCATGAGACAATAAAATGCATGACATGGGAAACCAATGGGGTCTTACTTTTGATGTTTGTATGTATGTATGTATGTATATATATGCATGTACATACATACATACATCTATATATATATATATGTGTGTGTGTGTGTGTGTGTGTGTGTGTGTGTATGTATGTATATGTTGATGCATATATGTATATATTGATGCATACAATTTTGATATATGGAGAAAATTGACATGCAAATCATCTAAATTGGCTCTTGCCGTTTGATTTGATATATGACATGACCCCATTTGAATTTGTAAGTCCAAAGATACGGGGTCCTACTTTTAGGGCCTAAATGCTTGAAATAGGCCAGCGCGTTAACGTGCTGCCTATTTCATGCATTTAGGCCTCAAAAGTAGGACCCCATTGGCAACACAATGGGGTCCTACTTTTGAGGCCTAAATGCATGAAATAGGGAGTGCATTAACGCGCTGCCTATTTTAGGCATTTAGGCCCTAAAAGTAGCACCCTGCATATTTGGACTTGCATATCTGAATGGGGTCATGTCATATATCAAATCGAATGGCAAGGTCCAATTTAGATGGTTTTCATGTCCATTTTCTCCATCGACTAAAACTATATTCATCAAATAATGGTGTTTATCAATTTTTGGCATACCTCCCCCAAAATCAAGACCCCCATTGCAACGAAAGGTAAGGAACACAAGTGCTTGTCCTTATGCTCATGAGACAACAAAATGCATGACATGGGAAACCAATGGGGTCCTAATTTTTATGTATGTATGTATGTATGTATATATATGCATGTACATACATACATACATCTATATATATATATATATATATATATATATATATATATGTATGTATGTATATGTTGATGCATATATGTATATATTGATGCATACAATTTTGATATATGGAGAAAATGGACATGAAAATCATCTAAACTGGCTCTTGCCATTTGATTTGATATATAACATGACCCCATTTGGATTAGTAAGTCCAACGATACGGGGTCCTACTTTTAGGGCCTGAATGCCTGAAATAGGCAGCGTGTTAACGCGCTACCTATTTCATGCATTTAGGCCTCAAAAGTAGGACCCCATTGGCAACACAATGGGGTCCTACTTTTAGGGCCTGAATGCCTGAAATAGGCAGCACGTTAACGCGCTGCCTATTTCATGCATTTAGGCCTCAAAAGTAGGACCCCATTGGCAACACAATGGGGTCCTACTTTTGAGGCCTAAATGCATGAAATAGGGAGCGCGTTAACGCGCTGCCTATTTTAGGCATTCAGGCCCTAAAAGTAGTACCCCATATCTTTGGACTTGCATATCCAAATGGGGTCATGTCATATATCAAATCGAACGGCAAGATCCAATTTAGATGGTTTGCATGTCCATTTTTTCCATCAACTAAAACGATATTCATCAAATAATGTTATTGATCAATTTTTGGCATACCCCCCCAAAATCAAGACCCCCATTGCAAAGAAAGGTAAAGAACACAAGTGCTTGTTCTTATGCTCATGAGACAACAAAATGCATGACATGGGAAACCAATGGGGTCTTACTTTTGATGTTTGTATGTATGTATGTATATATATGCATGTACGTACATACATACATCTATATATATATATATATATGTATGTATGTATATGTTGATGCATATATGTATATATTGATGCATACAATTTTGATATATGGAGAAAATGGACATGAAAATCATCTAAACTGGCTCTTGCCATTTGATTTGATATATAACATGACCCCGTTTGGATTTGTAAGTCCAAAGATATGGGGTCTTACTTTTAGGACCTGAATGCCTGAAATAGGCAGCGCATTAACGCGCTGCCTATTTCATGCATTTAGGCCTCAAAAGTAGGACCCCATTAGCAACACAATGGGGTCCTACTTTTGAGGCCTAAATGCATGAAATAGGGAGCGCGTTAACACGCTGCCTATTTTAGGCATTCAGGCCCTAAAAGTAGTACCCCGTATCTTTGGACTTGCATATCCAAATGGGGTCATGTCATATATCAAAATCGAACGGCAAGATCCATTTTAGATGGTTTTCATGGCCATTTTCTCCATCAACTAAAACTATATTCATCAAATAATGTTATTGACCAATTTTTCGCATACCCTCCCAAAATCAAGACCCCCATTGCAAAGAAAGGTAAAGAACACAAGTGCTTGTTCTTATGCTCATGAGACAACAAAATGCATGACATGGGAAACCAATGGGGTCTTACTTTTGATGTTTGTATGTATGTATGTATGTATGTATGTATGTATATGCATGTACGTACATACATACATCTATATATATATATATATATATGTATGTATGTATATGTTGATGCATATATGTATATATTGATGCACACAATTTTGATATATGGAGAAAATGGACATGAAAATCATCTAAACTGGCTCTTGCCATTTGATTTGATATATAACATGACCCCATTTGGATTTGTAAGTCCAAAGATACGGGGTCCTACTTTTAGGGCTTGAATGCCTGAAATAGGCAGCGCGTTAACTGAGGTCCTACTTTTGAGGCCTAAATGCCTGAAATAGGCAGCGCGTTAACGCGCTGTCTATTTCATGCATTTAGGCCTCAAAAGTAGGACCTCATTGGCAGCACAATGGGGTCCTACATATATGCATCAACATATACATACATACATACACACACACACACACACACACACACACACACACACACACACACACACACATATATATATATATATATGTATGTATGTATGTATGTATGTATGTACGTATGTATGTATGTATGTATGTATGTATGTACATGCATATATATACATACATACATACATACAAACATCAAAAGTAAGACCCTATTGGTTTCCCATGTCATGCATTTTTAATGCGCTCCCTATTTCATGCATTTAGGCCCTAAAAGTAGTACCCCGTATCTTTGGACTTGCATATCCAAATGGGGTCATGTCATATATCAAATCGAACGGCAAGATCCACTTTAGATGGTTTTCATGTCCATTTTCTCCATCAACTAAAACTATATTCATCAAGTAATGTTATTGATCAATTTTTGGCATACCCCCCCAAAATCAAGACCCCCATTGCAAAGAAAGGTAAAGAACACAAGTGCTTGTTCTTATGCTCATGAGACAACAAAATGCATGACATGGGAAACCAATGGGGTCTTACTTTTGATGTTTGTATGTATGTATGTATGTATATATATGCATGTACATACATACATATATACATACATACGTACGTACATACATACATACATACATACATACATACATATATATATATATGTGTGTGTGTGTGTGTGTGTGTGTGTGTGTGTGTGTGTGTGTGTGTGTGTGTGTGTGTGTGTGTGTGTGTGTGTGTATGTATGTATGTATATGTTGATGCATATATGTATATATTGATGTATATATTGATGCATAAAATTTTGATATATGGAGAAAATGGACATGAAAATCATCTAAATTGGCTCTTGTCGTTTGATTTGATATATGACATGACCCCATTTAGATTTGTAAGTCCAAAGATACGGGGTCCTACTTTTAGGGACTGAATGCCTGAAAGTTGCCAATGGGGTCCTACTTTTGAGGCGTAAATGCATGAAATAGGCAGCGCGTTAACGCGCCGCCTATTTTAGGCATTCAGACCCTAAAAGTAGCACCCTATATCTTTGGACTTGTATATCCGAGTGGGGTCATGTCATATATCAAATCGAATGGCAAGATCCAATTTAGATGGTTTTCATGTCCATTTTCTCCATCAACTAAAACTATATTCATCAAATAATGTTGTTTATCAATTTTTGGCATACCCCCCCCCAAAATCAAGACCCCCATTTTGTTGTATGTATATATGTATGTATATACATACATATATATCTATATGTGTATATATGTGTGTGTGTGTGTGTGTGTTTGTGTGTATACACACACACATGTATGTATGTATGTATGTATGTATGTATATATATACATACATACATACATACATATGTATATATTGATGCATATATTGATGCATATCTTGATGTATATATTTATTCATACAGTTTTGATTGATGGAGAAAATAGGCATGAAAACCATCTAAATTGGCTCTTGCCATTCGATTTGATATAGGACATGATCCCATTGGGATTTGTAAGTCCAAAGATACGGGGCCCTACTTTTAGGGCCTGAATTCCTAAAATAGGTAGCTTGTCAATGTGCTACCCATTTCATGTATTTAGGCCTCAAAAGTAGGACCTCATTTGGTCCTACATGGGGTCCTACTTTTGAGGCCTAAATCTATGAAATAGGTAGCGCATTGACACGCTGCCTATTTCAGGCATTCAAGCCCTAAAAGTAAGACCCCGTATCTTTGGAATTACAAATCCAAATGGGCTTATGTCATACATCAAATCAAATGGCAAGAGCCAATTTAGATGTTTTCATGCCTATTTTATCGATTTAATAAAGCTATATGCATCAAATAATGTTGTTTATCAATTTTTGGCATACACCCCCAAAATCAAGACCCCCATTGGAAAGAAAGGTAAGGAACACAAGTGCTTGTTCTTATGTTCAGGAGACATTAAAAGAGAGGCCTGGTAGCCCAAAAATGGCAGCGCATCAATGCGCTATCATTTTTGGGTTGCCAGGTCTCTTTTTGTTGTCTCATGAGCATACATATGGAGGTTACTATACAATATAACTAAGAAGTAGTATTGAAGTAGTTCTACAATTTGGATGCATTAAGAGCATTCATATAGCAAGGAAGAATATAATAATTGAATACATTTTTTTTTCAATACATATTGCTAGTGAGACTACCAAAAAGAGGCTCTACCCCTCATGATGTCTCTGGATATAGAATATGAGATTGCTTGATGCTTGGATTGCAGTTGGAAACGTTGCGTGGGCAAAGCCACTATATGCCTCAAGTGTTGGATATTGATGTATGGCTCAAGTGCTAGAATGTGCAAATCATGGCCAAAATCAAGACCCCTTAGAGATTCCATGAGGGCTATCCTTTTACTACTACACACATCACCTTTAGTCGAGGGCAGAACCATTCATCATCACAAGCAGCAAGTTCATGGGACCCCATCCCATGATCCAAGGCATTATTCAAAGACAAAGTATTTCTGACCATTCCCAAATTGAGTTTGCCAATTCCTAATCTAATTGATTTCATTTACAGGACTTGCAATGCTTGCAAAGCCCTTGCTTAAGCTTGAATGAGCCTCTTGATTTTGGGGGTATGATGGTCAAAAATGGCTTAACACGCCCAAAATCAAGAGGCTCATTCAAGCTTAAGCAAGGGATTTGCAGGTCTTGTTTTTGGGTGGCAAAAGCACGAAAAATGACAGCGCATTAAGGTGTTGCCATTCTTATGCTTCCCCCCTCCAAAAACAAGATCCCCAAGCTATTCATTAGAGACACCAAAATGAGGAGAAGGATGACATGAGGAGTAGAGGAGCTGGCTAATGAGGGGAGGGACAGCCTTGGAATTGCCAGCAACAAGCATGATGCAAGGAGGTGAGAAGGCAAAGAAGCAAGGAGGTGAGGAGGTGAGGAAGCAAGGAGGCAAGGAGGCAAGAGGCAATCTTGAAGGGCAACAAGAGGGTGGAGGTGGCCAAAAGAGTATGCAGGAAAGGGAGGGATGGAGATTGCTTGTAGGAAATGCTTGGATTAATGCTACAAATGCCTTTTTTTTTTTTTGTGTTTTGCAGCATGAAATTTTTATGGCATTTTTCTTTTAAAAAATACAACGTTGTTGTGATTAATTGGGCTACAAACAACTCAAGCGGTAAAGCACCATGGATTAGTACAACAATATACATCACAAATGGATGCATACACTCATATACATCACCGATGGATGCATACACCTATACTCACATCAATTTCCAATATTGTATTAGATGGACCCTTAGCATATATGTGTGCATAGAAGACCATTTCCTACATTGATCCCTGATTTCATAGTTAAATTATTCCCTTTCTCACATTCTAACATGTGAAGATTTAATGTACATGCATTATGGGCACATTATATTGTAGTTTATGACTAACTTTTTTTATGAATGCATGATACTTGTATATGGTCAAGGAAGGTATATTATCATTTTTGAATGACAAGATTACTCTATGCTCCATTTTATCCTATATTAAAAACTATGATCACTAGATATTACATAAATGTATCGCTCCATTATATCATATACTAATAACTATTTTGACCCAAATACATAATGCCAATTGAGGTTAGTACTCATGACAAGTGATGAAAACAATCTAATGGTATGAATGAGATCTTATAAATTTTGGATATATAATATGGGTACTATGTTGATTGAGCTATTTTTCTAAGGGAATATTTTCAATTAATTACTAAATACATACTTACAATGGTGACCTGATTCCCATCTATATGTATAATCAAGTTTTACTTTGTGTTTAAAAAAAAGCTTTTGCATAAGGTTAAAATTCGAATAGTATTTATATTTGTTTAAGACTACCCATTGAGCTGGCTCTTATCCTTATATTGAACATGATAATGTTCATAAAGATTTTATGAATACAAATAGATAGCATTGGCTCTCTTTTTAGTGGTTGGGAATGAACCCTAAAAGTACCCTAAAACGACTATGTATTCCCTTATTTGTAGCATGGAAGTGATCATGGTAGAGTGGCATAATCCCTATTTTGCTTTTTTCATAGATTTTTTTGCTACTCATGGTCGGCGGATACACCACGGCATAGATCCAAATAGATATTTGGTTTTTTGCTTCAACTTGCTTGACTAGACTTTCCTTGATGATTGTTCGATTGTGCATCATGAGTAGTCACTGGCTTAATTGATGCATTAAGTGCAATGTTTTCCTTAAAGTTTTTCATACTACAGGATACGAGTTTGCTTATAGGGGTGGAAATAGAAGCTTGTTAACGCCTGGTGCATATTTTTCGTTAGATGCAGTAGGATACTAGTTACAGAGTGTCGGCCAATTATTTCACTTGAATCATGCTCCTCTTATGCTTGCGTTTATGGTCACATATTGAGTTTAACATAATAGTCTACAGGATACTGGATGAGCACTCAACATAGTGGTTGGATGCATTCATTTCTAGTTCCGATAGAACTATCATTCAGACATTGGTCATAATAGAAGTATGGAGGGCTAAAATCCTTTTTTGGCTCCCTAAGTTTTTTAAAGCATGGTATTGTCCAGATTACATAGGTATTTTCACTAAGCAAAATTAATGCTTATGATGAAAATGTGTTTTTTTTCTTTTGACATAGTTAGTTCTGTTTCCATGTTTTTGGATCGAATGTATGGATGATCTTCTGCAAGCATAAAAGACATGATATGTATATGTAGCACATGATCATGTTTACATATTTTCAGTCATATATTCTACCTTGTGATCTATCATTATCTTGCTGTGTGGATGTTCAATCTGAGTAGTGTTTGCTTTTTTTATCGCAAATTTTATGTATTCTTATGTCTCTACCTCTCCACAACGACTCAAATTGATAGTATGGGGATGAAAGAGAAGTTAATTGTGAGTTTCAGGCATGTCTTCATTGTTGGAATATGTTTAATTTGCTTATGATCACATCAATTGTTCCAATGATATTGAGGGGAATAAGATGCTGGATGAGGTTCTTGCTCGCTTGAAACCTATTTAATCTTGCTCGCTTATTTGGGGCTGCTCGCTTTTCTCCGCTCACTTTTTGGTAATCCTCGCCAGTATATGGCTAATCCAAGAAAGAGGCATTGGGAGGCAGTTTAAGTGCATCATGAGGTACATGAAGGGTACCAAGGAGATGTGCATTTGCTTTGGTAAAGGAGACATGCGTGTACTTGGGTACACAGATTCAGACTATGCAGGGCATGTGGATAGTAGGAGATCCACTTCTGGTTATGTGTTCACCTTTGCAGGTGGTGCACTGTAGTGGATGTCTCGCGCACAGAAGTGCGTTGCTTTGTCTACCACAGAGGCTGAGTATGTTGCAGCCACAGAGGGTTGCAAGGAGGCTATATGGCTTGATCGGCTAGTGGGAGATTTGGGGATTCATACAGGTGTACCGACATTGCATAGTGATTCCATGAGTGCTATTCAGCTAGCACAGAATCCGGTCTTTCATGCAAAGACCAAACACATTGAGGTCAGGTACCATTTCATCAGGGAGGTACTTGAGGACAAGCACATAGAGCTTGTCAAGGTTCATACAGATGATAACCCTGCAGATATGATGACGAAGAGTCTACCTAGTCAGCGGTTTGAGTATTGTCGTGTATTGATGGGCATTGGGTAGTATGCTCACTGGTTGTTCTCCCTTAAAGGCACATTGTCCTTTAAGTGGGAGGTTGTGGGGGTTAAAGGTCACTATGCCTTTACCCCGGTTATGTACAATACTCAAACACATATATAAATGAATGAAAAAGAAGATTAGGGTGGTTCTGCACCCACCAAAACTTGTGTGGCTCTCTGTCTCTCTCTCTCCTTCTTCCGTTCTTGCTTCCGTTGAGAGCACTATCAGTCCGACAGTACACCAAGTCGACCTCTCCATCCATGATTAGCTCGCGTACAAAGTGATATTGAATCTCAATGTGTTTTGTGCGAGGGTGGAACATTGGGTTCTTTGCAATCGCCATGCAACTCTGATTGTCACATGATAACTACATAGGCTTGTTCTACACTGCACCCATGTCCCCCAAAATCCTCCTCAACCACACTGCCTTGCAAGAAGCAAAGCATGCAGATTTGTACTCGGCCTTGGTAGAAGAAAGAGCAACTATGGGTTGCTTCTTGCTGACCCATGACACAACTCCAGATCCAAGTGAGAAATAGTACCTTGTCACTGATCTCCTACTGTCCACGTCTCGTGCCCACTCCAAGTCACAGAATCCAGTCAAGATGTTGCCCTTGGTATAGGTGATGCCATAATCAGTGTGCCTTTGATGTATTTCAGCACCCACATCCCTGCCCTCCAATGGTTCTCCCGAGGCTTATTGGAAAACCTACTAAGTACACCAGTCGCAAAGCTAATATCCGACCGTCTGTGCACAAGTAGATCAAGTTGCCCACTAGTCTTCTGTACTGTGCTTCCTCCACTAGTGGTGATGAATCCTCGTTTGAGAGCTTCGCGTCAACCTCCATAGGGGTACCAACTGTTTTGCACTCAGCCATGCCAAATGCCTTCAGTATCTCTCCAGCATACTTCAGCTGTGAAATGAAGATCTGTTTCAGCTCCTGCCAAACTTCAATCCCCAAACAAAAATGCATCAGTCATTTCAAACTCTCTTCCTAGCAAATGCTTCGTCTGCAAGATCTTCTCTTCATGGTTCCCTGTTACGACAAGGTCGTCTACATAAAGGGCCACGATTATACACCTGCCTCGTTCTCTGAAGATATACAAATTTGCATCAGATGGGCTCCTCCTAAACCCGTTTTGCAGAAAGTAGGCATCAATTCACTAGTACCACACTCATGGGGCCTGTTTCAGCCCGTAAAGTGCCTTCTTCAATTTGTAGACTTTACCTTCTGAACCGGGGATCTCAAAACTTGGTGGTTGTTCCATGTATACCTCCTCCTTGAGATCTCCATTCAAAAAGGCGGATTTCACATCCATCTGAAACACGGTCCAACTTCCCTAGGCAGCTAAAGCCAAAACACTGCGAATTGTGGTTAGTCGAGCTATGGAGAACATGATGTGCCTAATTGGAACGACTACTATACCAAGAAGAATGCGAGGTATATCTTTGTGAACTTACTTTTATTGGTGAGTTTATGTCTTCTGCATCGGAAAGAAGTAATGTTGTTTTTGATAATGTTAAAAAGTATAAATCTTCTTTCAATGATTTAATGTTTTGAATTTAAAGATGTTTTTCCGTCTGAATTACCTGATGGTTTACCTCCTGAGAGAGAAGTAGATCATAAAATAGATTTAATCCCTAAATCTACCCCTGTTTGTAAACCCCCATATAGGCTTAGTTAAACGGAGGAACGTGAGGTAGAAAGACAGTTAACGAAATATCTTAGGAAGGGACAAATCCAACCAAGTAGCTCACCTTAGTTTGCACCAGTATTACTGGTAAAGAAAAGGATGGTACTATGTGTTTATGCATAGATTACTGAGCACTAAATAAAATCACCATAAAAAATAAGTATCCTATGCCTCGCATTGATGAGCTCTTTGATCAATTGCAAGGGGCAAAATACTTTACTAAAATTGATTTAAGATCAAGATATCACAAGTACGAATTAGGGAAGAGGATGTCCCTAAGACATCATTTCGTAGTAGGTATGGGCATTATCAATTTAAAGTAATGCCATTTGGATTAACAAATGCTCCAACAACTTTCATGACACTTATGAATAGTGTTTTAAGGCCATATTTAGGAAATTTTGTTGTACTATTTTTAGATGATATCCTTATTTATAGTAAAATTAGGAAAAAGCATTTGGAACATTTGTGAAAAGTGTTCCAACTGCTTAGGGATAATTCGCTCTTTGCTAAAGAATCCAAATGTGAATTCTTTACAAGAGAAGTGAAATACTTGGGACATATAATATCCCAAGAAGGGGTTCGTATGGATCCTGACAAAGTAAGGGCCATATTGGAATGGCCACATCCTACAAATCTAGAAGAATTACATATATTTTTAGGTTTGTCAGGATTCTATAAGAGATTCATCCAATATTATGCTAAGATTGCTGTTCCGATGATGGACCAGCTTAAGGGGAAGGGAAGCACCTTCATATGGGATGAACCTCAAAAGAGAAGTTTTAAAAAATTAAAGGTGGCTATAGCGGCAGCTCCTGTCTTAAAAGTAGTGGATCCCAATGAACCATTCGTGGTTGAGACAGATGCCAGTGATTTTGCTGTTGGGGCGATACTTATACAAATAGGTCAACCAGTGGCTTTTGAAAGGAAAAAGTTAGATCATACCCAACAAAATTACTCGGCATATGAGAAGAAACTATATGCTATAGTCTATGCTTTAAAAAAGTGGAGGCACTATTTATATGGTGCAAAATTTGAGATCATCTTTGATCAGGAGAGCATTAAGTGGATTTGTAATTAGCTAGAGCTTAAAGGTAGAAAAGCTAGATGGGCTGAGTTAATGCAAGAGTTTGATATACAATTAACATATAGGAAAGGGAAGTTCAATGTGGTAGCAGACTCTCTTAGCCGAATGCCAATTGTTAATTAATTGAGTTTTACTCAATTTCAAAATGATTTCCTAGAGTCCTTAAAGGGGAAATGTGAGTTTGATTCTCACTTCTCTAAAATATGGAAAGCAATTAAAAATAGGGATTCAACAAATTGAGAGGCTTTCACTGAGGAGTTGCATGGAAATGGCGACACACCACAGGTTGGTGATAAAGGACTCAAGTGGAAAAAATATACTATAGAAGATGGCTACCTACTCTACAAGGGTAGAGTATATATCCCAGATGATAATGACATTAGGTGACAAATCCTTTTTGAATGTCATGATAGTCCGAGTGCTAGACACCCGGGAATTCAAAAGACATATGTGCTTCTGAAAAGACAATTCTTTTGGCCTGGAATAGGTAAGGACGTCCAAGATTATGTATAAGAGTGCCAAAAACGCCAAGTTAATAAGGCTGAGCACCTTTAAGTAGGAGGTCTTGTACACCCATTGGAGATTCCATCTGGCAAATGGGAAAGCATCTCCATGGATTTTATTGTGGGACTACCTAGGACACAAAGGGGGCACAACTCAGTGTGGGTAATTATGGATCGGTTGACCAAGATGGCTCATTTTATTCCTATCAATGAAGATGTTAAAACTCCAAAATTAGCTAGGCTAATTGTGGAGCATATCTATAGACTGTATGGGCTACCAATTGGTATTGTTAGTGATCAGGATAGCAAATTTAACATCCATTTTTGGAGGGCTATGTTTAAGAGGTTGGAAACTTCATTGAATATGAGCACCACGGATCATCCATAGAGTGATGGTCAAACTAAAAGGGTCAATTAGATCATTAAGGATATGCTTCCACATATGTAAGTAAACGGCAAACTAATTGGGTACAGTATCTGCCCGTATTAGAATTTGCATATAACAATGCCAAACATTCAGCTACAAGTTTCAGTCCATCCATGAAGATGTATGGATTTCAACCAAGAGCCCCAATGACAGTGGGACTCGAAAAAGAGAAGGTTCAAGTGACCAAATACTTTCTTGAGGATATGAATCAAATGCTTAAGTTAGCTAAAGATAGCATAAGAAGAGCTCAAGATAGAGCACGAAGTTATGTAGACCCCCACCATAGAAAGTTGGAGTTTGAAGTAAATGAGAAAGTCTACCTTAAGGTACCTGAATCTTCAAAATCTCTTGTTCGAAGTTACCTCCTAGGTATTGTGGACCATTCACAATACTTAAGAGGATTGGAGCTAAAAAGAAAATTAGGAGATGATGATAATCTCATTTGAAATGAAGTCCTAGTTGAACTCATTGAACCCGCATCTTTACCACATGAACTAGAAAGAATTTTAGATAAACAAGAAAAAAGAATGCGACATACTATATGGCAAGAATGTCTGGTTAAGTGGAAAGATAGATCTGAAGAGAGTTCAACATGGGAAAAGGTAAGCAGTCTCCAGAGGAGGTTTTCCAATTTTGTTATCGAGGACGTAAACCATTCTTAAGGGGAAGGGAATGTTACATCAGCCATAATCCCAGGAGTGTGGTGAAGTGGGAAGCCAGAGGGCTTGACAGTGCAACGGTGGACACAAGAGATTAATGCCTAGCATTATAAAAAGATGCCAAGAGGGGTCAAAAGATTAAGGTCCTTTGAAAGGACACTTGGCAAAAAAGGGGTCCACATATCATGCACTGGGTTTAGGGGAGATTTCTAGAGATAGGCTCCATAAAGGAAGAATATGAAGGGAACCGAAGGAAGGTTCACGTAGAAAGCAGTTGGGAGCTGTCTGGGAATTGCGGCTAGGAGGAATGAGAGCCCTCTTGTTCAGGAAATGTTATGTATTAGGGTAGGGAGTGTAAATAAGGTAAAGTAGGGAAATTTTTGAAGCAATTAAATTAGGAAAAAATGAAAGAAAAGGGGGGGGGGGGTAATTTGAGTACGGTAAATTTAAAAGTAAAAAAGGAAAATCATAAATAAAAGGGGGGGTTTAATTGGCGTATGGTAAAATTAAAAGTAAAAAATGAAAATCATAAGTTAAAGGATTAAGAAGGAAATTTTGGCAAGAATAGAGAAGGAAAAAGGAGGAAACTATGGAAAATAGGGAATTTTAAAAAAAAGTTTTTGGAGATTAGGGAAATGGGAAATTAGGGGCAAATAAGAAACTAGGAGAAAAAGGGGGGCTTAGAGAAGTAGAAAGGACAAAGACAAGCAAATAGGAAAAAATTCGAAGATAGGAAAAAGTTAATAGGGGTTTAGGAATTTAGGGAAAATTAAGGGATTGGGGAGTGTAAATGAGAGAGAAAGACAAGGAGTGTAAATGTAACCGGGGGGTGGGGGGGGGGGAGGGTAGAAGGTAAAGTGACTGTAAGGTAAAAAGTGAATAGGAAGCGTGTGTGTGTGTGTGTGTGTGTGTGAGTAGAAGTTAGAAGCCATGCTAGCACATGGTTACGGTCAAGTAGAGACAAGTGTGGAGCATATCACTAATTGATCTCTGTAAACCCTTTTAGCTAGGTATTCACATGGCAAGGCTATAGCTCAAGTTTGAACCCTAGATGATGGTCCATTGAATAAGCAAATGAGTTGGCTCACATATGGGGGGCAAAGCAAGATGTTAGATTTTTGGTGCCATGGAAGTGTATCGGATGAGTTATGCTCACATTTTTTGTTTAATGTTTATTACAAAAAACAGTCCAGAAACAAGCATGTTTGCTTATTTTGTCATATGCTTTGGTAGCCAAGTAGATGCTATATGGGAGTACGTACTGGCAGAGTTTGAGCTCAATTGAAGCTGTGGTGTGAAAGTTATCAGACCAAGTGAGGTAGTTTACTTATTGACCAAACCAGCAAGGTGGTTAATCAAATTAGCCAAGTGATTCAGCCCAATGAGGTAGCCAACGAGATAGTTTCCTATTGACCAAACAAACAAAGCAAATAATCCAAGTGGCTCGATCATTGACCAAACCATCCCAATAGTTGACCAAAAAGTGAGGACAATCACATAATGTGGGAAACTTTTCAGGCAAAAAATTAGCATGTATATCAAGCTTTGTGTTTTTGCAACCTACGAGTTTGTTGAAAAAGTAATTGTGCACTGCTACAATTTGCATGGTCATTGTCACTATAAGAAGTGTGGTTGATCCATGGATCTAAAGAGCCTATAGGCTAGGTCCCATATGCTTGTATGCTAACTCAAACCACACACAAATCTATGCACAACATGAGACCATTCAACTAACATATTCTTAAAAAGTTATTGAAAATTCTAGAGCATTCATACTTTGTAATGTCCTCAAATGCATTCATAAATCATTAATAACCCTAATGATATTGATAAGAAAGTTACAATGTAGGATCAAAATAACAACACCTAGGGTGGGTACTTTGGGTCTAGCTAATGTTAACATTTTGGTGTCCTAGGTTTGAGTTGAGGTATGATGGTCATTTATCAAAGAAAATACAAAATTATTGTTAGAAATTGCCAATACTTTCCTTAGCTAGATGCACAAAATATGTCGAGAGATGTAAAGAGGTTTGAATTGTCATTGAGGTGCTTTAAATTCACATAATAAAGCGGGTTCTTCCATCTCATCGATAAAAAATATATTAAATGGTGACAAGCTTCTCAGAAAGAAATTCCAAGCTAGAGATTAAGTACAACGTATGTGGACAATTATGATTGCATTCATGCATTGGAAGAAAGACTTTTGGATGACTTTCTTTAATCTAGTTGATGATTTAAATTGAAAAGTTCGCCAATATCATCCAAAAATGTTATGTATGATGCTTTGAAAAAAAAAATTTGGGCACTTTCAAATGATCCAAACATGTAAAGTCTTGTGTTTTCTCATCAAATTTTGAAAAGCAAAGTCTGTGAAAACAATCTTTACAAAAATTGACTAATGTTTGGGCTTTACTCTGTTAAGTAGAAATGCCACGCCAAACAATTGAAGATTCATTGCCCTAAGATATCAAGCACAAACCCAAATTGGATTCCCTCTTTAAATAAGATAAAGGATATTATGACCTTAGATGACCAAGGCATTCACACACAAGACTTATTTGCCACCAATTTGGCTGCTTGTATTTCTTTGCTATGATCCCAAGTCATTGGCAAACTTGACATGTTCAAATAGTTACAATACAAACATCCTTTGCACAGTAAATCCCCTCATGATGAGATTTCAATACATTAATCGGTTCACTAAGGTAAATGCACATTAATTTGATGAGTACTTGAAAACCTATGCCAATTACCAATGTGAGTACAATTGTTCATATTTTGAATCAAGTACGCACCATTTTTTAAGTACCTTCAAACCAAGAGGCAACTACCTTTGTAGAAACATAAAATGTAAGCATACATATCATAAAAAAGAAGCAATCATCCATTTTCCTATAACCCTTCTAGCAAAACGCAACTATACTCGAATGTCCGAAGGCAAATAGTTTAACAAACAGGTTGTCATTGCTTACCAACTCAATTCACTAGAAAAGTGTTGCTAACAATACATATATCTAGATGAATCCAAGCCCAAATTCATCCTCTAAAAACACAACACAATGTGCAGTTTCAATCTCATGATAGTCACTCACAAGATTGAAACCATAACCTCCATCACGCATAGGCTACTATGACATCCCCACTAACAGCATCAACACCCTACAGTGGGTGTAGACCACTGTATAAACATATGCACACATACAAATCCACACACCCACATACACTTGAGCATCCATTACAAAGGTCTTCATATTGAGTTTCTATCGACACTCCAAAGGTGAAGGGCACACTCAGCTATGACAAAGGTTAGCACTAAAGAAGAAGGCTAATCAAAGTAGTCCACATTCTCTTCATTCAAGCTACAACTGCTTGTGAAGACCATATGATTTCATTTTTTCCTCTCCAAAACGAGCATCCAAGCAAAAATAATGCTTAGACCATCTAGCTGATAGGCCAATGCACCACTTAAGATAGAAAGAACTTATCACTATATCAACTAGTCGCAACATGGACGAAAACTTCACAAGGTGAATTTGCATGTCATGCTCTAAAAACACCACACAATGAAGTTTCAATTTCATGATTGTCATGTTCTTGCAATCAATTTTAAAACATCCACACTTTTCATTAAATCTTCATAAAGGCTTTTGCAAGGTCCCACACAACTCATCAAAATCTTCATAAAGGCTTTTGCACTACTAGGGAAAACCAAGAATATATATAATCTATCTTGATTCCACATGCGACAACTACACATTGAACCTTTTACCTTTTAAAATTTTACAACACCATAAGAACAATGTTGCACAACAAGACTACATAATGTGAGGAAGATCACAATAATGCAATCATCGAATAGACAAACCCAAAATCGCATTCCAAAACATGAAACAAATGCGTTCATAACAAACAACATCCATACTAAAGATTTACCATTATATCACATTTGCAAGATTAATCACATAGTCTATGGCTATAATGCCAACAAAAGACTTTTCTCTGAGAAGCTACACTGCTTTCCAATTCATTTCCACGATACTCAAACTCAAAGGCAAGTAAGAATACAAATAGGGTGATAATAAGGCCTTACATGCAAAGTGCAAAGCAAAACTCCAAAACCATGGAGAAAGGGATAGGAGGGTTGTGCAACGAAAAGGGGAGATTCACATAACTTTATAATTTAGCAAGCTGCAACTAGGATAGAATCCTTTGCAGAAGTTTCCTTGATTGTCACATTCATTAGAAAAGCTAGCATCCCAAATAACTGTTTAGGTGATGAACTTATCTAAGACTTTTTATGCATATCTCGAGTAGAACATCTAATTTTAAAATGATTAAATGATAATTCCCAATACAAAGACATTGATATGCATTCAAAGATATGTTTCTTCTTGTTAAGCCAAATTCTAGTATTTGCCTTGCAAATATGTAAGGTACAAAAATCAGACTCTAATGCTATTTGACTTTGTGAAAGGAAATGTTGAGGTCAGACCCATTAAGAAGTATATGGAAGGCTGGAAGTGCAAACTCTAACTCAATGCTTCTCATCAAAGAATCTGGTAATTCCAAAATGCAACTTCTTTTTGCACCCTTCTAAAAGCCCAAATAAGCATCTAACATAAAAAGACCCAATCGCAATGCAACTCTAGAAGCCCCAAAAAAAGGAGGGGGGACATATCCCTCTACAAGCCCCAAAAAAGGAAGGGGGGGAACGTATCACAGTGCCAATCAATGGAAAAGGAACTTAGGCCTAACTCCATTCACCTTCTTACTATTTCACCAGCAATTAAAGATATCGAGAAAATCTGAACTTATTCACCCACCTGGATCTACATTTACATTAATATGAATCCTTGTTCAATCCATTTGCTCTTTTCATCATTCCTTAGCTGCCCTCGAAGCATGGCTGCAGGTTTCAAGGCCAAAAGTGTCTATGATTGATGCATTAACCCAGCACCTACCCATTGTAATGTAAAAACTGTTTTGAATAAAACTTTTAAGTAAATGCTATTATTCTGCTCTGGAAACCAAGCTTCAAGTCTCCATGGGTGCAACAGCATCACTTTGATTGTCTCCTAGCTCAGATTCTTGTTTTGGACTGGCAGCCTGTTCATCCTCAGTCTTGTGGTCCTTTTCTTCTAGACCTTCAATATAGCTTCGCAATGCCTTGAGGTCCAGAATCTGGAAGGACTCACTGACTCCTAAGACAGCCACACTACAGTTTGAGGTGCTCAACTCCTCATCCTGCAGGGACTCTTTCACTGCAAATAGAGCATGGCGTATAAGTTCATCCCTAGAGCATTCCACGAAGGTCTCATATTTCCTCTCAAGGTAAGTCTTGGCAGCTTGTGAGCGAGAACCAATGGCAAATGCTTGATATTCAAAATAGTTTCCAGAAGGGCAGTTCTGATACAAATGGGGACCGGTCTCATCAAGGCCGCCCACAAGAAGTCCTACTCCATATGGCCGTTTCCACGACCTTTGGGTGCAAACCTGGCACACGGGAAAAGAAACAATATGGCATGTCATATCAAAAGGAAATTGCACATTTGTCATATCAAAAATAATATAAGTGAAGTTATAAAAAAGAAATGGCAATTGTTCTAGTTCCTATATTTTCCAGCAAAACATTTTTTAATTCGCATGAAATTTATGCTAGTTACTTAACAAAATAGTAATGCAAATCAAGTAATACATATAGCATAAGCTTCCCTCATCCTTGGCTAATTTCTCTGCCTAAAGCACGAAGCAACAGTTCACCCATAGCATAAGTAAACCTGAACAAACAGGTGCTAAGGGATAAAAAGGGCATCCTTCAAGTAGCAAATATGCTAGGTCACCTATGAGTCTCCCAAAATTTGCAGTAAAGATCGTCATTTTCTTTTCAGATTCCAGAGACACCGCATATTCCAGGGCCCCGTATAAAATTTCCTAAAAACAAAAACAACAATTCTTTCCAATATGGAAATCGGGAGGGGGGGAAGCAATGAGAAGATACAAGCAACCAAGATACCCTAGAATGGGGGTACTCATTACAAAACCATGAATGGCAATCTAAGGAACATTAAATTAAATTGCCACCAATTAATGTAGATTGACACCAATTACCGAACCGCGCTTGGGTCCTGGAACCAACTCGCGGGTCCCATTCCTTTCAATGGATTCCAACTCCAGCTCCATGACCTTCTTCCAATACTCCAGAGAGAGTACGTGTACAGTCGAGGGTTCTTTGTCTTTGACAATACGGGACGCAAGTAGTTGACCTGTAGCGGGCTTGCTTCAAGAACCTTCTCCCTATTAAGGTGAGACCCATGTGGACTGCCCTCTTCTCGGAGCCATGAAGAAGGAATATTTGTTACGCCTGGATCACAAAGAGTATCAATCAACGATCAGGTACTTTCTGAGAAACTGGCCCTGAACTTTCTCCTGTGGCCTGAGAAGGTGGGGAATCATCTGGGTCACGATCCCGATCACTCTCTAGTTGAGATCTGGAACAATTGCTAATACTTGAGGAAGCTCAAGGACAGGATCATCACGACTATTATCAACGTGGCTCTATAATAAGGGGTCGCTCTGCATCAATCATGGGAGATGGAAACTATGCACCAAAGATGACATCCTTGCTAAGGACAATCTCCTGCCTCGATGGGAACTGTGATAGGTCCACAAAGATAATACGTGAACCAACTCCAGAGGTGTAGACCCTACCATGAGGGCTGCTTCAGAAACATGCCGGAGTGTTGCTTCCCCCGAATACATGAATGGCACTGACCATGCTTACTGCCCAGTGCCCACATCGGGTAGACCAAGGACCATCAGCTTACACGTAGCTCTACATAATGCTTCGACATTCAAGTGACCAAAACGGAAATGCCACAGGTCACCTTGAGGGGATGACGTGATTGAGGAAAGAGCAGACAGTATAAATCCCATAATTCACCGTACCACTTTGAACTACCTAGCCAGTTGCTCTTTCCCTGACGTCCACAAAGTGTTCATCAAACAGAACAATTGTACCAAGCCTACAGATCTCATAAACTGACAGTAGATTGAAACCAAGAGAGGGAACAAACAATACCTTAAAGCAATGCATCCCTCCTCTGTCGTCGGGAATAATATCAAGGTTGCCTTCTCCACTAAATTTGATGATAGAATTGTCGCCCATACAAATATCTCCCCTTGAAATCACAAAATCCTTGAGTCCGCAGGGATCTTTAGCTTGAAGTGCAAATCCCTCTCCTGAGAATCTCAATATGGACAAAGGTAGGAGTAATGGCTACAGAGGAAGAACCGGTACCCTTACTGGCTGTCCATAGAGGGACAATGATTGCATGAACGCTCTACCTTCGGCACTACCTTTTTTGCATCTGCACTCGTGTCAGAGGTCCGTCATCCTTAATTCTCTCCCTTCTGCAGAGCTACCAAGGTTTCTGAGCCACCGCCATGGGAGGAACTATAAAATCTCTCCTGGTGATCGAGCACCACGTCAATGTGTTCATCCTGCCACTAGTAATCAATGACGAATAAAGGAAGAGTATTGAGAAGACAAGTGAGAGAGCCGTGTAATGGCCAAATATCCTCAGAAGAAATCTCCTTTCCCACTTGAAGAATCTCCTTTTGAAGCTCTTGGAGCTTGTTGATATGCTCATGCATCGATGAAGACTTTGCGGGATCCAACAACCTCATCTGAACTTCAAGAGAAACCCTCTTCATGGGAGAGATCCTGTATATACAAGGATGCCAAGTGCTCCCAAACGCTTTTGGCTACCATCATATGCTTTACATGATTTATAATTGGAGGAGTACAGTTCAGGAAAATGAAAGAATGTACCTTTGCATTGACTCTCCCCTCCTTCAAATTGAGGATCCCTAAGTTTTCTGCAAGGGGCTCTGCCCTTTTGACACCCACCAAAATGAAGTCTGCTAAGTCATATGACTACAAAACAGACTCCATCATAACAAGCAAAACACCGTGCTTATTCCCATCCAGTTGACGATCTACAAAGAAGGTGGGTAATACCAGAATCTTCACCTTATTTTCTGCCATCTCTGACAAGGTAGCCATTTTGAACAGAACAGGAAGTAGAACGAAAGGAGAAAGTCCGGATGGAGGAAGAGAGGAGAGGGATTTTGGCAAGAGACAAGAAAGAAAGCTGCAGCAGCAAACACTACCTTCAAGCTTGTTGCAGTCTGGCCCTCACAAACACCACCTCTCAGATCTGAAAACGCCCTTCAAAGTAATCAACCTTTGCTGTACTCCCAAACAGTCCATACTCCTTGTCCTCCTCTTCGAACAGCAGCAAACACTACCTTCAAACTTGTTGCAATCTGGCCCTCACAAACACCACCTCTCAGATCTGAAAACGCCTTTCAAAGTAATCAATCTTTGCTGTACTCCCAAACAGTCCATACTCCTTGTCCTCCTCTTCAAACAGCTCAAAACAGCCACCCAAAATCCTTCACCGCTTTCTGGTTCTAGGCCCTCTCCACAACACAGGTCTCTGGCCAACATTTGACTCTGATACCATGTGAGAAGTGCAGCAGATATGAACAGAAAACAGAGAGCACACAAATTGCGAACAGAAGAGAGAGAAAGAGAAAAGTCTGCACAAGATCTCAGGGAAAATGCCTCCATTACTAGCAGAAAACCCTGCTGAAGAGATGAGAAACAAAGAGGGGGGGAGCCCATATATATAGGGTCCCCCCACCTACCCAAAAGAGCCAACTGGAGGGGGTAATCCTGGCGACCAGGTCTGACTATACCCAACCTGCTGGTTGGGTGTTGTGAACAAGTTTGGGGGCCTGATTGACCCCCCAACCAAGGCACCATCAAAGCGGCCTAGTGGGCCTAGTGGCAGCCCTACAATGGGCTCACAGGCAAAAGCAACCCCGCACCCCTCTAGATGAATCCATAGTAGACACGGCACCATGGCAGCCTGGCACGAGTATGGGGCAGGTGAAAATAGCCCCACACCCCTCCGTACACGCCTAGGACTGCGCAGCCTGCAAGGTAACACCAAGACTGACCCCCTCTACCTCTCCTAGGTGGGCAAACCCACAAACAAGGCCCTTACTCTACCTCACATGGGCGGGAAAACCCACAACCAAGGCCCTGACTCTATGATACAGGAGAAGCTGCCTCTAACAAGATCGTGGAAGGAGTATGCTGAAACCAAAAGGTGAGAGCTCATTGGGAGTTCATGGTCCAGGTTCTCTAGAGATACACTTGGGCTGGGAGATCTGTGTGGATCAGCCAACCGGATCTCATTGCTCAGGTTGGTTACTTGGCTACGGATTTTGCCAGAGTGGAGACAGGTTGAAAATGGATCTTGGGAGCTTGGTGCTTGGAAGACTTCCAGGCTGTTCATTGATTATGAGGGGGACAGCTGGATGACGGTTGCATCAAGGGTGCTCAAGATCACTGGCAGGCTCGTGACTAAAGATGGTGGTGCCATGGACATGTGGTACTGTTGGGATTGTACCTATGTACCAAGGTGGTTCGCCTGTGCAGGATCAGATCTGGAGGAGCCTGCAGGAGCTGCTGGTTGAAAGACCAATGAAAAAGAACAAGTCGGACTTGTTCCAAAGGGCTTCTCCATGAGAGCTACTGGAGTATCTACATTGATGTGTGGAGATTGGCCCCCTGCAGATCCCTGTCTCTATCATGATGGTTTCAACACGTTCATGATATCCACCTTGCAGAAACCTACATCCGAGCTTCAAAGAAGTAACAAGTCTTCCCTCTCTGCCTTCTAGGAAGGCTCTCACCCACCAATCTCTCACAACCTGAGAAACATGAAGCAAAGAACCATGCTATTAAGGTCTGAATGTATAGATAAGGAACATAATACCCGTAGATCAACCAGCATGCTCGCTTGCTCTGAAAGCAAGTCATGTACCTCATGGAGGCACTCACAACCTCCCTGTGTAATCTTTCAATGCTTCTTCAGTATCCCAGCTTCCATCTAGCCTCGACTCCTAAGGTCATTTTAAAGAGACTTCCCTTATGCAAGTCATACCAGCTACGCACTCAGAGCAATATAAGCACATGCTGCTGTTCTTCACCCTCACAAAGGTTGTTGATTCCTCTCCATACCATCTTTGAATATCAGACATACAAACCAGAGTAGCAAACATCTGCAAACTTTACCTCAGCAACACTCGGAGTTGTTACCAAGAAAAGCTCCTCAATGATTACCACATTTGCTGTCGTTTTCGACTCTTCTAATTCTTGATTGGACTACTTCTTTATCAACCTTCTTCTTCCTACAGTCCTTCGCAAAGTTTCCTGGCAGGTCGCAATAGAAGCACACCTTTTGGTTCTTTCTCTTTCTCTTGTTGTCACCATTAGAAGTGTACCCATCATCCTTAGACATCAATGAAACAATTATGATCTCGATGAGAAAGTTCTTGATTATCCACAACAAATCTATACCTTATTATCCTAGAGAAAATGGCGAATCCAAAAGCAAAAATAAAACTGTGTAACACAATGACCTCCATGGTGGAGGCCACCAAAAATGATTGGAACATAAAATTATGGTGCACTTATTGCATTGCATATAAAGTTGCCACCAACCGCTACAAAAGCAAAGGTACTACCTCCTCGAAATTCATGATTGCCAAACATAGACCTGCAATCATGGTTGTAACAAACCCTTTGTAGCTCCACCTTCATCTCGGTCATGTGCTCCTAAATTGAGTCCCCCTCATGTGCATGATATACATCTCTAACTCGAGGTTGAGGACCCTCGCATTGCTGAGATGGCTGCTGCTTGCATGGCAGTCCATGTGGCGGCCGGCTAACGTGGTTACTTGCGTGTCAATCCACATGGCCACTGCGTGCTGATTGGGCAGCCCACGTGGCAGTCCAACATGCCACGGGCTAAGGATGCCCATGACACCACCGTCTCGAAAGTCACTGGTGTTGCCCTATGCCCTACAGTCATTGTAGTCACAAAACTACTATATTCCTAGCAACAGCCTTGCCATCCTAGTCGAGCTTGTCCTGTGACCAACTGCCGCCAACTGATCCCGCACCACCTTCATCTCGGTAATATGTTCCTGTATTGATTCCCCTTCATCCATCCTCATGCCGTGCAGCTCTGCCTCGAGGTCCAAGATTCCCGCCTCATTGTCAAGCTCATACAAATCCCTGAATGTCATCTAGGCCGCGAAAGGAGTGTTCCTTGTCTGAATATACGGCAGCACTATATCCATCATCATACCCAAAATGATAGCCGAGGCTTCCGCATCCTAGATATCACTTATACACGGTACGCTAGCGTTGCCACCGCCGCCGAGGATGATGTGGCTGAAGTAGTTACAGTGGCCCGACGTATCATCTCCGTCCCTATCGCAATCACGACTCCCTCAACACGAAGTGGCTCTGAACCACAACGGGTAGTTGGTCCCATCGCGCTTGCCTGTCTCACCAGAATTTGGGATCTAGTACCTATAGGCCATGATATTGAGCTGAAAGAGGTAAAGAGTGTCGTCCACCTATCTGAACCTGAGCCTCCCACATAGGTAGAACCCTTCCGAAACTTGCCTGAACCTAAGCCTCCTACCTGGATACAATCCTTCAAACACCAAAGCTAATTCCTCCGAGCAATGAATCAAGGTCGTTCTTCAGCAAGGTCCTTGCCTTCAAGCTCCACTTCCCGACAGCTTCCGTCAGGGCTCTGATACCATGTTAAAAATTGAAATCGCACCAGAGAGTATCCCACAGCGGAAGATTGATAGATAGCCTAGGAATTATGTGTGGAAGTGTTTCACTATGGAATCAAGCTTCATTAACATGTGTGTACTTCACAACCATTCATGTGTGTGCAAGCTAGTAAATAGAATGTGCTCAAAGACAAAATAGAAGCAACTCATGAGTCATATATATTTCCGTCCGTCCACAAACTGGACAAGATACAATACGAAAAGGTTCTCCTACTATATGCCTAACACCTCTAACGGGAACTCAGCCTAGGTGGGCTTCCACTCTAGCTTAGCCTGCAGCTCCTTTAGGGTCACCTTCACCTCCTGAGTATAGGCCCAAGGCTGCCCCTTCTGCTGATCCTGTCTGCCGTGAATTGGCTGCTCCAAGTGATGAGGACCTCCCTTTTATAGGGCACAAGGCCCTCCAAATTAGCCGACCAGCTTCAGGCCCTGTAGCCGACCCAAACAGGCCTACTACTTGCTGCAGCCTATTAAAACCCCCATTGGGGCACTCTTGCAGACTTTGGTGGGCCCTGCCTGGCCACGTGTCAGGCTGCCACTGGCCCACCAGGCAGGCCTGGCCATATTCGAGCCTGCTTTTCATCCCCTTAGGGTCTTCCAAAGCTTGCTGACCTGTGCATTTTTGTTCAGCCCTGTTCTTGGTCCTAGGAAAGCTTCCATTCAGCCCATTCTAAGGTTTCCCTGCACATGTTTGTCCTCACCATCTGTGGGCAGCCCTGTGGCACTCCCGCACCACTTCTGCCCACCATGGTGGACCTGATCTGCCAGGTATCTCCTTTCTCTCCCTGCTGCCCACATGGCAGCCCATGTGCTGCCCATGCGGCAGCCCCATTCCTAATCCTATCAACCTATGGTCCATCCCCCCAATGCAGTCCTCATATGGGGGCTCACAAGTGCAGAGGCGACCCATTCTATATATAGCTTTGTAAGACTAGAATATATCCAATCATACAAATTTAGATTTTGTTATTTCTAAAGTCCAAAAATCTACACAGAAAATAAAAGAGAAAACGAAAGAGAAGAAAAAAAGGTAACAAAATTTTTTGAAAAACAAAAGGAAGACCTACTTGCAAGCAAAGCAACACTTATGTCGTTATCAGTGCCCAAGCATAAGCAGCTATACTGGGTTTCTAAAAACCCGTGGAATCTCTTGAGCAAATCCAGTGCCTACTAAACTCTATGGCTCTAGAGAGGGGTGTTGAAAGAGACCCCCGATTGAGGGTGAGTCATACTTAGCACCTTGCTCCATATGCTGATGAAATGAGTGTTTGCTGTCCCCATGGTGTTTGACCTATTCTATTCCGACATCTTGTAGTGATTTCCCAACTCTGGCTCCAGATCTTGACCTTCCACAATGGGTAGTTAATTCTGTCGAGCTTACACGTGTGAAGTTGGGTATGGGTAGTCTAGTAGCTGCCATGATGACGAAATGAGGAGTGTACACCTGTCCAAATCCGAGTCACCCTCCTCCTTGCAGGGGCACTTGTCCTTCAAACAGAGAAGTCAATTTCTACGAGCTTGAAACCAGATCTTCCTTTCCCAAGGTTCTCACCTTCGAGTTCCCAACACTTGTGAATCTCCTTCAGGGCTCTAACACCAAAAAAGAGTGGTGAAGGTTGCTCGGTACAGTCAACCCTCCCCACAGCGGAAGATAGATGAAACAAGATAGTGCCCAGGAATCACATAGTGTCAATTTCAAATCCAACCTCTTTTCCATAATGTGTACTAGTGTAGAGAGAGAGAGAGAGAGAGAGTTGCAAACAGTGAATGAGCAATGCTGTAGAGAGAGAGAGTAGAAACAGTAACATATTCTTGTCCAAGGATGGACCAAATAACGTACAAAGTATTGGCACAGTGTGCCACCCTCTATCAAAGGGTACTCACTAGATATGGACCTTTGCGAAACCCAGAACCTGTTCTCCAACCTCCTTGTGGCACCTTCAACACACAGCCTGCATTGCTCTCCTAAAGCTTGTGTGGGCTCCGTAATGGTACCCTGCAAACACACCTTCCTGCTGCTCCATTGGACAGCCTATTGTAAGGCAAAGTTTGCTCCTCCAAAGAACATTTCCAGATTTCTTAGCGAACTCAGGAGTGAGTTCTTAGAGAAAGGGGAGTATGTCATGTGCACGGATTGGTATCTGACGTGTACTAGGTACACAGAACTAGCTCAGGTTAGCCTGGGGAGGCTTAGAGCTAGGCAGGCTTGATTCTCGGGTTGAGTGGCAAGGGTACGAACTATTTATAGGTCTTCGCTATTTTTGGCGCTCGGGGCCCGAGTCTATAAAAGGGGCCCAAGGGGTTCAGTTCTCAGTGTGCAGTTGGGAGCAAGTCTCGTTCCCAGGTGCAAGGTCTGATCTTGGATTGAGTCGCGGACGCGCGCCTGCATCTTAGCGTAGCCCAAGGCCCAGTGGCAGATCCAGGGCTTCACAGCGCCACCTGGTGGTATGGGACACCAGGCTGGTTTGGATCTGATTGGGAGTTCGTGCCAGTAGCTCAGCTCGTGGCTCGGAGGGGACATCTTCTGATTCGGGATCACATCCCGTAGATGTCACGGTTGGGTGGTGAGCAGCCTGCTCAGATCTGATGTTGTGTGTGGTTTGTTTGCAGATCAGGGGTTTCAGGAGTGCTGGGATGTGTCACTGCTCCAAGCAATCGTGTTCCATTTATGCTCCAGGCGTCTTCTTTTGTGCAGCTCCGACCTGACAGCCTCTGAACAACCTCTGAAACAGTCACCTTTTGTAGCTGACTGCTGACCCTGGACACCTGTGCACAGCCCTGATCTGACTCTGCAGACCCCGCCTAACTGCCACGTGGCAGTTGCCTCCCCTTGATGTATATGCTGGCCGCATGGTAGCTTTGCACCCTTTGCCCATGTGGCAGACTCTCTGCCCACCTGGCATCTAACCTCTGCCGGTACACCACCGCCATGCTCTCCTCATTTGGAAGCTTACAGATATCGAGGCAACCTCTCTAAACTGGCCTCAATGCATCCCTACTGACCAACCTAAATGGCCGACCGGGCAGCTCATTGGGTTAATAAAAGACCCCTCACTTCTGCCTATTCTGCTGGTCCTTCCTCAGCCCATTGGCCCACGGCAAAGGCTCATGGTAGTGCTAATACCAGCCCCACAGCCAGCCCTAAACCTGGGCTTAAGGCTGTAACCAGCCATATGTGCGGCCCACATGGATGCCCTAAAACCAATCCAAGGAAAGATCTCTGCTGCCTGTGGGGCAGCCAGCTTGCTGCCCACATGGCAGCTCCATTCCATCCCCCTACTTCCAAACGCATGCCACTTCTCAACGTGCCTCATGTCGTCCTGGTGTGGGGGCTCACAAGTAGGGAGGTGACCCCTTTATTCCACGATCTCCATCTGAAAAGGCATAGAGAGCTGCAAACTATATGGTCAGGCTCACATATGCCATGAAACCACCTAACGGTGGAGAAAATGCATTGTCCAAGTGATGCCCATGCTGTGGTATAGGCTGCTCCATCTAAAAAGATATGGAGGGCTGGAAATTATATACCATATAAAACTACCTCGCAGTACTATAAATGTATCGGTTATAACTTGCTTCACATGCTGGCGAAGCTGCTGAAAGATATGCTTCCCAAAGTCCACAGTTTTAAAAATAATTTGTCCAATAGTTTTCTCATAGACTCTCATTCATTCGTTTTTCCAACAGAGCTCATTCTTCTAGAAGTTTATTCTTCTTTCCATTTCACCAAACTTTACGAACCATATCCTCACTACACTAAACACTCCATTCAATCACTTAACTTTTTCTTAATATTGTATGGAGGACGAGGAAGTGAGAGGAGAGGGTACATATGGGTGGAGAACAGAAGCCGACAAGCTAGAGTGTAGACTAGAAGTGCAAAGCACATCAAGATGTACAGCCATTTATTAGGGGTTGGTCCACATGGTCCGTTGGGCATACAACACTCCACGAGCCCCTAACCCATCGAGTACCTTAACTAAGGGGCTTAGCACATGGGAAGATATCGGATGGGAATGGGAAAAGGTGGTCCCAAGTGGTCCCATGCATATTTCTCTCGTATTCACATCCCACCATGTGCTAACAAAGTAAGAACTAGGGGTGGGTTTAGGTGAAAGAGGACACATGGCATCATTTCACATGTTTAGGAGGTGGGGACCACGTGGGGATAAGGACACATGTCATCCTTCCATGGTTTGGAATCCCTAAAAAAGGGGAACCTTGGTCTAGGATGGGAGTAATGATGACAAAAAGATACCCATGATAGCCCCCATCCATGTGCTAAGGCCCTAAGTTGTCCTTTGTTACAAGAACGTTTTGCTGCAATCTCCATGACAACCCCAAGCCCCGAAGCAAAAAGTCAACCAGATCTGGCATGCTTTCACGAACTCCCCTAAAGGATTGCTGCAGCAGATGAGCTAAGAGCATAAATTACAAGAGAAAATCATAACCTTATAAACTCAAGGACTTCAGATTTGCATCTAGCTCTCTCCATCGAACTCACAGTCATAACTAAACGTCCTCTCTCCCTTTTCTAAAGTGTAGAAGACGTCAAAAAGAGGGGATTTTGCAACTTGTCCTTAATGTTTTCAGTGCCCAAATGAAGAGGCGTCGTGCTCAACCTGTACAAGACGCTACGACCTACAATTGGTAGACATTACAAGCGAGAGATAAATTAATTCCATCATGCAAAATACGCAATAAAAACACCTGTGCCTTGTCCGCAACTTGTACCACCAACCGACCAACGGGCAATGGGGCCTCGTAAATGAAGTTGTAATTTATGCATTCCGATCTCATGTAACGAGACAAAACTCGCCCATCGGCTGTAAGCCCTGCCATCGCAATTCCAATGTGGTCGTCCACCTTGAAAAGCTTTCTTTGGTAGGAAGACAACTCGGAAGAGGCCTTGTTGACAGAAGCAAGAACCACATGCGTCTTGGAACGGAGCCCGATAGCAGCACTACCCTGCTTGACAGCCTCCATGGCGTATTCCACCTGATGGAGGCGTCCCGCGGGGCTCCACGTTGTGACATCTGTGTCATACTGATTCCTAAACATATCTGCAGCTTGTTTTGGTTTTGGGTCTGTGACTGCAAAGCAAAAGAAAATGGCTCTCAAAATGGTGTTCTTCTGTAGTAGGCTCTGTCTATCTGTCTCTCTCTCGTGGGCTTTCCGTGTTCCCAAAGCATAGTATCTTCTTTCCACCTCACTTCAATTGAAGTTCTTTAGTAGCCTGACCCGTCCTACGATGGTCTAGAGACCCGCTTCGCTCGGTCTCAAGGTTGAGCGTTTAATGAAATTTAAGGTTTCATTTATAAATCTCAAACGTTGAGAAATTTTAATAAAATTTACGAAAAACATATACATACATACCAACACGCACACACACATACAAATATTCAAGAATTTAAGTCGTCTTTCATTAAACCACCTCTAAACACACACACACACACAAACAAAACTCTCGCTCTCAAGATTAACCTCCTCTCAAAGTTAAGGCACATGATCTCCCACCAACTTACACATGATTGCTAGGCTATTGCCAAGACATCCAAAGCATGTATCACAGGGCTTTACATTCAAGTTCCAACCTTATGTTGTAGCTTAGGTCACCTAACATAAAAATACAGGCTTCTTTTGACATCTTTTGCATCTTGTGATTTAAATTTCATAGAGGAACAAACACATTACCCAATCAAAGTGGGGAACACGTATCCAATTACGTCTGACACATAAGTTATTTCAAAACTTGCCTTATGCTTCTAATGATGCTTGATGACACTAATTCTTCTTTTGTTATCACGATTAGTAACAATGTGTCCAATGTTGTGTTGAGATATCGAGCTCCCACTCGCGATATGCCAGGGTGACTGTTGTGCATTTATGTCACCGACCTGTTAGCTGGAGATGCGGTTGGTACACCGCCCACGAATAATAGCTGGATGACAGCTATCCTTATCTACTCTAGTTTGTGGCTCAGTTAGTATGCCACCTTAGTTAGTTGAGTTTGGTTTGAGACCCACATATAGGGTTCTTCTATTTCTTTGTACTAGAGTTCTTTTGGCTTTCACAACTAAGAAGAGGAAAACTGTTTTCAGCCTCCACCTTTGTGTGTATTCCCCCATTGTGATTGTGAGAAAGCCTCAAGTGAGACTCCTTCCCTCTCTCCCACAATCTTCACATGGTATCAGAGCCTTGTTCGTGGTAAGGAGCTCAAGAAAGCAAGCCAAGTTCGTGGTGTCCTGGTAAGAGGACCAGTGTTGCTTTCCTATTTCGAGTTTGGGAGCAAATCTCTGCAGGTAGCACAGCCAGAAGTACAGGAGTGCACTGTTTCAGATTGAGACGCCCTTTGCGGTGTGGCGAGAGCGCAGTATATGCTGCGGGAATGGGCAAGGCCCTCAGTGACTTTATTTTTCTGATTTGACGCCGTTTCGGGGCCCGTTTTGAAGGCGGAAGTTCTTCGTAGGCACTCAGAAAAAGGCCCTGTTTTTTGCTGTGCGACCACTGCGCGGCTAGTTGGTGGAAAGGTGTCGCAGAAATTACATCGTATGCCTGTGTGCAGAGATATTGGGAGTTACAGATTCATGCATGTTGCCTGTTGATGCAAAATCGTCTCACTAGGAAGTGACTGTGTGGTGAAATACCACTTTCGTTAGTTTTGCAGATCTGCCCGTGTGAGGCAAAAAGCTGTGTTTTTTGCAGTGACAGAATATTTTGCAGTGTTCTGTAATGGCATCTGATTCTCTTTCACAGATTGTCATTGAAAAGCTTGACAAGAACAACTTCCAGGCATGGAAGTTTAGAATGACGAATTTCTTGATGGGAAAAGGCTATTGGGAATTCATTACAGGAAATGAAGAAGAACCTGTTCTTCCTAATGTTCCTAGTTAACAGGAAATGCAGGCATTCAAAGGATGGCATGAGAGAGCCAGGAAAGTTATGTACTGGCTGTCTATCAGTATTTCGAACTCTATGATTGTGCATATTCAGGATGCAAATACGCCAAAGGAGGCAGGGGATACTTTGGCAAAAATGTATAGCACAAATACGCAAGCCAGGAAAATGCAACTCAAACAGGAGTTGCACAATGTGCAGAGAGAAAATTTGAGCATAAATGACTACCACATGAAAGTGAAGAAAATTGCAGATGCACTTGCTTCCATTGGGTCGCCAGTGGATGATGACGATTTGGTTTCTGTGACCTTGAATGGTCTAGGAAAGGATTATGCACAGTTCCGGACATCCATTGCCGTCCGTGAAAACTTTCCTGATTTTGAGGAGTTGATTGCTCTTCTAATTTCTGAAGAGCAGAGAAATGGGGGTGCATCTTCTTCAGCAGGAACTTCAAAAGAAACTGTCTTCTACTCAAATGCTGGCAGAGGTAGAGGCAGAGGTAGAGGAGGCCGATCTGCAGGCCGTGGTAGAAATCAGAATATGCAGCAAATGCAAGAAAACCAGTCCTATGCAGGAGGACGTGGGAACTCTAGAGGCAGGGGGAGCCAAAGAGGCCGTGGTGGATGGCAGAGAGGCCAAAATGCAAACAGCAATATTGAATGCTACTATTGTGGCAAAATGGGTCATATGGCTAAGGACTGCTATAAAAAGCAGAATGACATTATGAATGGAAAATTGCAGCAAGGCAATTATGCATCCTCTAGTAGACAGGGTGATGACAGAAATGAGCATTTGTTTATGGTGCAGCATATGACAAATTCTGTAACAAGTGCAGAAGAAAGCAATGATGTGTGGTATGTTGACTCGGGTGCGTCAAACCACATGACAGGTCACGCTGAATGGATGCAGGATGCAAGAAAAATGGAAAAACTAGGATTTGTGGAGACTGGTGATGATACTGCACATCCTATTGTGCAGATTGGCAAAATTCCTTTGTCTATGCAGGATGGGAAAAAGAAATACTTGTCTGATGTATTTCATGTCCCGAACATCACCAAGAACCTGGTTTGTGTTGGTCAGATGGTTGAGCAGGGCTTGCAGGTTAGATTTAATCCTCATGGATGCTTTGTTGAGGATATGAAAAATAATGGTCGCTTGATAGCAAAAGGAAAGAAGAAGGGCAGGATGTTTACGTTGGATGCAGACATGCCTGAATTGAGTGCAGCAATGTTTGCACATGGGACCGGTGTAGTTGCAGATATTGATATCTGGCACAAACGCATTGGTCATGTTAATATACAGCGACTTAAATCAATGCAAGCCCAAAATATTGTTGCAGGATTGCCAAAATTCAAGGTTGCAGAAATGCACAAGATTTGTGAAGCCTGTCAATTTGGGAAACAGGCAAGGAAACCTTTTCCTAGGCATGTTCAAGAGAGTAAAAAACCATTGGAATTAATCCACTCTGATGTGTGGACTACAAAAGCTGCATCTATTGGAGGCTGTCACTATTTTGTCACATTTATTGATGACTTCAGCAGAAAACTGTGGGTGTATTTTATGAAAAAGAAAAGTGAAGTGTTTGGGCACTTCAAAGCTTTCAAAGCTATGGTTGAAAAAGAAACAGGCCTGCAAATAAAATGCCTAAGGTCAGATGGAGGGGGAGAGTACCTCTCAAATGAGTTTGCAAGGTTCTTGCAGGAGCATGGTATAAAGCAGCAATATTCATGCAGTCATACCCCACAGCAAAATGGAATTGCAGAAAGAAAAAACGGGCATATTGGAGAGGTGTCTCGGGCTATGCTAAATGAAAAAGATCTACCAGATTATTATTGGGCTGAAGCAGTTGCTACAACAGTCTATATAATGAACAGGACTCCCACTGCAGCAATACATGGCATGACGCCAGAGGAGATGTATACTGGTAGGAAACCAGATATTTCTCATTTGAAGATTTTTGGTTGCATTGCTTATGTCCATGTGCCAGATGAGTTGAGGTCCAAGTTGGATCCAAAAGCTGAGAAGTGCGTCTTTATTGGTTATTCTCTGCAGCAGAAAGGGTATAGATGCTATAACCCTTCTACACGTAAGTTCACAGTGAGCAGAGATGTTGTTTTTGATGAGATGAGCAGCTAAGCTTATTTCAGTTCCTTTGGAGCAGAATGTGAAGCTGAGCACAGATGCAGGTGAGCTTTTGGAAGACCCTGCTATGTACAGACGCATAGTAGGAAGTTTGATTTACATGACTATTACCAGGCCAGATTTGAGCTATGCTGTTGGGTTGGTAAGTCAGTTTATGCAGGCTCCAAGGAAACCGCATTTGGATGCGGCTAGACGCATACTCAGGTATGTGAAGTCCACATTACAGTATGGACTATTTTATGAGGCTGGGGTTCAAATACAGTTGCATGGATACACTGATGCTGATTGGGCTGGTAGCATTTCTGATAGACGATCTACCAGTGGATATGTGTTCTCTTTTGGGAGTGCTGCAGTCACTTGGAGCAGCAAGAAACAGCCTACAGTTGCCTTGTCGAGCACAGAGGCTGAGTACAGGGATGCAGCAATGGCTGCATGTGAGGTAGCTTGGTTGCATAAGCTACTCTATGATATGCATCAGTCTACAGATGGGCCAGTTGTCATTTATTGTGACAACATGAGTAGTATACATTTGGCAAAGAACCCAGTCTTTCATGCCAGAACAAAGCACATTGAGGTGCATTATCACTATGTGCGGGAGAAGGTTTTACTAGGTCTCATTGATCTAGTTTATGTCAGCACAAAGGATCAAGTAGCTGACATCTTCACGAAAGCATTGGGCGCAGAGAAGCTGCGCAAGTTCAGAGACCTGCTTGGTGTGCAAGAATTGGGATTGAGCTCGAGGGGGAGTGTTGAGATATCGAGCTCCACTCACGATATGCCAGGGTGACTGTTGTGCATTTATGTCACCGACCTGTTAGCTGGAGATGCGGTTGGTACACCGCCCACGAATAATAGCTGGATGACAGCTATCCTTATCTACTCTAGTTTGTGGCTCAATTAGTATGCCACCTTAGTTAGTTGAGTTTGGTTTGAGACCCACATATAGGGTTCTTCTATTTCTTTGTACTAGAGTTCTTTTGGCTTGCACAACTAAGAAGAGGAAAACTGTTTTCAGCCTCCACCTTTGTGTGTATTCCCCCATTGTGATTGTGAGAAAGCCTCAAGTGAGACTCCTTCCCTCTCTCCCACAATCTTCACATGTTGAACATTTTAAACTCCACCACCTTCCCAATTTTAATCAATATCTTGATTGTATCATTAGCTTTAATCGGCACAAACACACACACACAGTACACTCTGTGTGTGTGTGTGTGTGTGTGTGTGTGTGTAGAGACACACTCACCTCTCTCTCTCTCTCTCTCTCTCTCTCTCTCTCTCTCTCTCTCTCTTTCTCTCTGTATATATATATATATATACATACATACATACATACGTACATACATATACATATACATATACATATACATATATATATATATATGAAATTTATATTAAAAGTTATATATATATATATATATATATAAAATAAATATCTTATATCTTTTGTGTGTGTGTGTTTTGATGTATTTCAATACGTTCTTCACATCTCCAATCAAGTGACACATGGAAAAACTGAGCCATTTCAAACAACCTCAATTGACTATGTACCCCTATTTGCACCTCCAAAATGAAAAATCTAACCTTTGTGACAAAGATTTTGCCCTACACCAAGCTATGGCGTTGCCTCTCCTTTGGACCACTCCTCAGCCCAGCATCTCATAGAGACCATAACACCTAGGCTCCTCCTCAACCTTACACGCATGCTCCATCTTCGTGTGTGTGTGTGTGTGTGCATGCAATTTCAAGACAAACATTATCCATCTTAGACTTATCAATCAAGACAATCTGTGATAAAATAATCTTTACAAATAAAGTTTATAAAAAGACCATGTAATTTTGCTCAATTATAAATACCGAATGACGTTGAAGGAGCTCCACTCACTTGCATCCATCCACAACAAAGACAAGTTAGAACAAGGATCCTTACTTGTGGGACTACAGGCTTCACAGCGTAGCTCCACTTGTTATCGATGTCACAATATCATAAGCCATTTATAATGGTAAAAATATATCGACCTTCAATGGAGGTGCATTGTGTGGCATCTCAACATTTGACTAGCAGATATCAAGAAGCTCCATGTGAATGATGTATGTAATTCCTTCTTTCTGGATTGTCATATCACAAAATTTTCCAAGTAGGGGGTCATAAGAGACTTCACGTCATTTTGAATGTTAACTTTTCCCCAAAAAAGTGGCTATCTTGTCAGTATATAGCTAAAGAGTTAAGGTCATCATAATCTACACCTTCATAACCATCCTAAAAACTTCAATTTGCGCTAATTTGCAATATTGCATCAACCTAGTTTATCGTCACTACCAAGTGCTCAGTAATACACTACTTGCTCTCTTGAAACCTAGTGTTCAGGACTTTGATCAGCCCTTGCCATACAGGAACAACCTCCACCATTGCCATCAATTGAGCCTTCCCCTACTCCTTGCCCAAGCCTGCCTCAGAAAAGAAAATCTCTAGTACCACATCTTGAAATGCCTCTAAACCTCCATCACTGAGATGAGTTGAGGGATGAATAGAGTTGCAATGCCTATCGCACACTACTTCGAAAAATTGGTGAAATGGCTATTACAATCCCCGCATTTATGCATGATCTATAGTTGAAATCATATTGCAGGGCGACTGGGAGAAAGGAAAGATAATTTGACTTTGTCAACATTTCTTTGGCTAGGACATGGGTGTAGTTGAGCCGATGATTGTATTTTTTCTCTCTCTCAAAAGTCCTTTGTGGAGAGAGAAGTGGTGTTGTTTAGGGACATTTGCAAGAAGGTTTGTGCCATGGAAACCTCCACACTATATAGGGATGTTTTTTGAATCCATTGTGGATTACATGGCCTTCATGTTAGCACCATATGTAGTGACATTCAAAGATTCTCCCCAAGGGGGCTCCCTTGCAAGTTTGTACAAAATCTATTAAATTATGATTCTATTGTTAGAAAGAGGCTTTGTAGGTTTGTAGCAAGTTTAAGTAAGAAGCATATTGTTACAAAGCGAGTTTGTAGAACATCTGTTCAACTATTTTTAGGAAAAGGTTTTGTAGCAAGTTTAAGTAGGGAGCATATTGTGACAAAGGAAGAAATTAAGAAGGAAATTTTAGGCGCTTTGGGAATACCTTGGGAGATGTCTTTTCCTATACTTCATTAATGAAAGTAAGAAGATTTGTCATCCACTCATAGGAGGAAAGGAAGTGTTCAAAAGAAAAGGAGGATAAGAAATGTTGACTGAGAAGCTTGAGGGAGTTCAAGAGGATTTTGTAAAAGAAGAGCAAGTTTTAGGGTTTCAACATTCAATATTAAACTTTTACTATTTTTTTCTTCCCCCCCCTCCTCTCTCTCTCTATCTCTCTCTCTCTCTCTCTCATCCTTAATTTATTTTATTTAAATATTAATTTTTTACTTTTATTTATTTATTTGTATATATTTGGAAATAAATAAATAATATATATATACTTATGATTATAATTTATTTATTTATTTCTATGTGTCCCTCCCTCCCTCTCGCCCCCTACGGCCCCCTCTCTCTCTCCCCCATCGCGCTATCATCCTCTCTCTCTCTCTCTCTCTCTCTCTCTCTCTCTATATATATATATATATATATATATATATATATATATATATATTCTCTCTCCCTCCCATACCCCCCTCTCTCTCTCTCTCCCTCATCCTTCTTATATATTATATAATTATATATACATATTATACTATATTTATTTATTTAAATATTAATTTTTACTATTATTTATTTATTTGTATATATTTGGAAATAAGAAAATATAATTTTAAATTATTTTCTCTCCCTCATCACCCTAGTATCCTCTCTCTCTCTCTCTCTCTCTCTCTCTCTCTCCCTCCCTCCTGTCCCCCCCTTTCTCTTCTCTCTCTCTCTCTCTCTCTCTCTCTCTCTCTCTCTCTCTCTCTCTCTCCTCCCCTCTCTCTCTCTCTATTTATCTCTCTCTCTCTCCCTCTCTCTCTAAAAAAATATAATTTATTTATTTATTTCTCTCCTTCCCTCCCTCTTTCTCGCCCCCCTACCGCCCTCTCTCTCCCCCTCATCGCCCTATCGTCCTCTCTCTCTCTCTCTCTCTCTCTCTCTCTCTCTCTCTCTTTTGCCCCCCTCATGCGTGCGATCTCCCCCCTCCTCGCGCTTTCTCTCTTCTCTCTTTCTCTCAGGCACCACGTGACTTCTGGCGAGGCTTCAAAGTCCCTCTCTATCCACATGAATGGTGCCCTACCATGTGGCACCAATAGTAGCCAGCATTTATACCACATGCCAAGGAAATAATGGCGACATGCCATGTGGCATGTGCCATGTGCCCCTGTCTACTGCAGCTTGCCACATGTGGCACTTTGAAGTTTGCACTCTACTGCGCAATATGTAGTTTATCGTGCCATTGCGCAGTGCACCACATGGCACCACTTTGTGCATTTTGCCCAATCTACCACGTCGTCTCCCTCACAATCAAGCCTACACCATCGTTTAACATCCTCTCCTCCTCCTCTCCCCCCCTAATCCCTGAACCTCCTAATCCCTACCACGTGGCTGCTCTGGGATTTGTCTCCTTAAGAAATAGTATAGACGTGTGCGTGGGTATGTGCGGGTTCTAAAACATGTAGGCATGTATGTGCTGGTTCTTAGTTCATGCCTCAAGAGCAGCTCACGATTCTATCTTGGTCACCCCATATGGGGGTGTTGTAGGCACTTTCAATTTCGATTTCACTTTAACCCCCCAGAAAAACAAGGTGAATGCTCATAAATCATTCATAAGGCTTGCTTGAGAAATGCAGCATGGAAAAGAGGCCAGAAAGCTGAGAGAGAGAGAGAGAGAGGAGGGGGGTGAGAGAGAGAGAGAAAGGGGGGGGGTATGTCAAAGATACACTTTAGTTGTATTGGAATATGTCTAAATTTGGACTAAGTTTAGGAGAAAGAATTTTTTAAAATAAAAATTCATAATTTCACTTCTCAAGACACTGAGGCTACCTTTCAGAAAGGCCTAACATTTAAAGGTCCCTTGTGAATCAATGTACCATAGGTAGGCATGGGCAGCTCTAATTTATAAACACCGTAAGTGTGTTGTTTATAGACTCTGTCAAAGGGTGCCCAAGTAGATCCCAACATATGGGTGCCCAAAAAATAAACTCAAGGACACAATCTAGGATGGGCGCGTCCCATTAATGACACATGAGCTACCCATCATGGGTTTTATTTAATCGGGCACCACCCAACAGCTGTCCAACAATGGTTTTGTAATTAAAGAAATTGCCAATAATATGCGAGATCCTAGAAACATAGTTGATAGGCAGATTCGCTTGGAGAGGGCAGGACGTGGAATCCACGTAGAACTGGAAGGTTTAGTCATGTGCGGTGTGTGTGGAAAGAGGTGCCTGCCCATCATTTAAACCTATTGGTTCGAATGGTTGCCCACAGCGATGGGTGCCTCTCAATGTGTAAATAGCCCTAACTTGCTACTCTTATGGCCATGGTTTATGGGCGATTGTTTCCATTAACCAATCAAAGCGTACTTGCAAAATCATTTAGTAAGATGAAAACATAGGTAAAGAAATTTGTGTTTGTAAGGTTAGGTTGAGGAGGAGGAGTAGCTCAGGCAATAGGGTGTTTGCCCACCTGAGTAGCTACCCTCATTCCAATCCTGGTAGATGACTCCTTACTACCTGACAGCATAGGCCACATGCAGATGTGCCCCTCATCATTGGCCATGGGCATGTGAGTAGTGTAGTAAAAAGAAACTATTAAGGCATCTTGAGCAACTCGCTCGATTAGGCTTCCCTCTCAAAAATTTTTTTTCTATATACTCAACCTATTTCTCTCTGGGGTAGTCAATAGTCCAAGTGATGAAAACCAAGCAAGCCTCATAAAGCGATCAATGAAAATTGAGCAAGAGAAATAAACATGTGACATTTGACTTAAGCCATCACATGTATCCAACAATTAGAAAGAAGAAATAGCCACAATTTGGCATAATGGTTCAAGTACTAGAATATCATATGTAAGATGTCATAGTACTATCCATAGTCTTTCTTAATATCCATGCAATTTAAAGTAATCAAAGACCAAGTTAAAGTATCACATTGATTGATAATTCCAATATGAAAAACTCAATTTCAAATCAAAGTCTTCAAGTATTGTGCAAGGACAATTTTCCTTATGTTTGGTCATTTGATCATGCTTCTCACCACTGCCCTTTCCATTGCTACTACTTAGCCTAGTAGATAACTAAAAACACAATCTACATTGTAAAATATATCTAAATGACCAAAGAGAATCATAGGCACGATCAATGTATGGACATTGATCTTGAATAAGAATATATTTTTATTGAATATATGCCAAAGTAGATAAAACATATATTTGTCTACACATTAGACCACATATAATGATAATCATAACAATAGCTAAAGGTTCACAATTAGCAATAGAATTTTCATTTTGTAATGCAAGCAATCTCTTACTAGACTACATATATTGAGTGCAATGTTTGATGCATATCCTATCAAAGATAGATGCAAAACAAAAATCACTTCAAACTATAGCCACATTTCACAATGCAAATAGTGTCCTCAAATAATCTTAGACCATATAATTAAGAACACCATGATCTATATCTATCTTCTTAAACAATGTGTATCATAATTGATTTTCACAAAAGAAGCTACTAAATGCTATTCATCCTAAAGCATAGCAATTGAATCCTACATAAATAATAGTAGAATTTGTACTTCATATTCCAATAAATATCATATAAAATGGGATTTATTGATTATATTACTCCTATGATATTAGTAACAAAAATGTAATTTAATCTCAGAATATTAGAAATAGAGAATCATAATTATTTTAAAATCATAAGTATCCCAAGGAAAAGGAGAAATTCCTTAATGATCTTGATTGGTCCTCTCCTTATTTTCTTTATTAACCTGAGGTGCACTTTCACCAAAAAATGACAAAATGAATCCCAACATTCAAACAATCAAGAGTATTAATTGGTCCAAATTCAACAATGAATCCTTTTTCCATGCATCATCAAGTCTAGGGTTAAGGATGTTGAGAACCTAATCTCCTTAAGCACAACCAAAAAACTATGATAATTTCAATCAAAGAGCATAAAACCAAATAAGAAAATTATCTACACAATTTTTGTATCCTTATGAACAACCAAAAATATATGTTAATTATTAAAATTTGACCTTTTAAGTTGTAGAAGAGCTTGAGTACTACGATTTTGGTTTTTACATCATCTTGCTCGAAGTCTGTAGCAAAAGTTATGGCCTCTGCAAGTAGAGATTCTGGGCATTTTGGGACCATTCTGCACTGCATATTAATGTGAGGTCTCCACTGCCCCTCAAGCCCTTGGAATTGTGTTGATGAGCTTGAGTACTACAATTTTGGTTTTTAAATCATCTCGATCCGAGGTGGCACCTGCAAGCGAGATTTAGGGCATTCTAGGAACATTCTGCACCACGTATTAATACATGGTATATACCACCCCTCAAGCTTAATTTTGAAATATGACCTTGGAATGGTCTATATGAGCTTGAGTACTAAAGTTTTGGTTTTTATATCATC